>NC_061087.1:71265436-71292936 GCF_015104395.2 Macrobrachium nipponense | reverse complement strand
TCCCCTTTAATAATCTTTAGTATATTTTCCCTGTCGCTTTGGCGATCTTGGATGAGCTCTCTTTTAAAGGGCAAATTCTGGTATTGCACAAATTGTACCTAAGGAACTACTGTATTCTACACCCTTTGCAGAACATCAACATACAGATCACACAGGGCCCTAATTTTTTTTTCTTGCTCTGAAGCTGCGGAATGATCTCTTTTCTGCCGGTGCTTGTTTGTTTGTATGGTGTTTTTACGTTGCATGGAACCAGTGGTTATTCAGCAACGGGACCAACGGCTTTACGTGACTTCCGAACCACGTCGAGAGTGAACTTCTATCACCAGAAATACACACCTCTCATTCCTCAATGGAATGGTCAAGAATCGAACTCGCGACCACCTAGGTGGGACGCCAACACCATACCAACCACGCCACTGAGGCGCTTTTCTGCCGGTGCGTCTTTGAAGGTCAATCGAGGGCACAACTCAAATTCAAGCCACCATACACTACTGCATGAATTTGCTTCCGGCGTGCAGTGCTGCTTGTATGTGAGAACCAGGTAGAATTTGTTTCTTTACCTTTAATTATGTACTTGTTTTATATTTATTTTCTTTTACCATTGTTCACAAGCAGTCCCTATATTCAGTAACAGTATGTTTTGTAAGTTACTGGAATTTTATTCCATTTATATTAATATTTGCTTCTTTTTTGGAAACAACAACATTCGAAAAGAATATTTACAATGAAAGAGTCATAAAAAACTTTCAATGTATGATATTTATGAAATATAAAAAAAAAAAAAAAAAAAAAAAAAAAAAAAAAAAAAAAAAAAAGAAAGAAAAAAAAAAAGAATGGCCACAAGTAGAAAACACGTTATTTTTCATCAAGAGAAAAGGCCACTGAATAACAAATATGTTCCCAAACTTTGTATTATTGTTATTCTTTGCGATGAAAATTGGTGAATGGAAAACTGAAGCAGCCATAAACGAATGCACATTTGTGTACAATAAACGATGCAGTATACCTGGAAAGTAAATTTTATTCTTATAAATTTGATTTTGTTTTTTGTATATATTCATATTAAATTATGAGTTCAACCTGTATATTTTACCGCGTTCTTTTCAGCAAGTTCTAAGCATGATGTGGGTAGAACGGTAGTCTCGATGGGCTGGTCCTTTGTAGACAACTGACGTTCCAAGCCTTTGGGTATCGACGATGATGGGAAAGTCATCTTTTTAAATCATGTTAGCTTTTCCAGTCTGATTCTAAAATGATGTCCATCATAAAGACTACTACTGCTACCAAATTGGCTAACTCAGTAACTCACGTAACTGGGGCTTTGCTCTCTTATGTGTTTGTATAAGCAGTGTCCTTGACCTCTTATTCATTATAGTTAATTTTTTCTAGCTGGTATTGCTCTCAATAAATAATATATCCATATGTCGCTAGTGGAAAATCAAGCCAGTTTTATAATTTCATATTTTTTTCTTTTACTTTAGGTGCTTGTGGTACGTTTTAAGGAAAAGAGAGAGAAAAAACTAGTATATTTCATAATTGGTTTACGAGAATGTCTTCTACACAGTAGATGGAGATGTAGTCTTGGTGCTAACGGTAAAATATAGTGTAGAAGGAAAATGAATAATATCAACTAAAAGTGTTTACAATTAAATTAACGCTTAGGGAAAATAGAGATTTTCATAAGCTGAGCATATTTCCAATTCTGATTTGAGAGTTCAAATCAGAGAAAGGACAAACATAATGTTGGATGTTTCCGGGATTAAAAAAGATTTGAATAAGTTCTATGCTACCTACGAATTGCAGACGAAACAGTATTTGATTGGTGATAATAAAAAAACAAAAAAATAATAGAGCTTCAGAGACCAGCAGAAAAGTTAGAAAGTGGTTGTGAGAGGAGGAAGAAGAGGACAAAAGTCAGATGGAGGAGAGTTATAAAACTAAAGGCGCTGCGGTAGAGGAAACATAATGCTGAAGCGGAATAAATGTGAATGTCAGGTGTGGGAGAATGTTGATAGGCGGCTAATGACAATTTACGTTCGTTTTCCAATAGACTGTTTCTGCAAGTAAAGGATGGATATATATATACTATACATATATATATATATATATATATATATATATATATATATATATATATATATATATATATATATATATACTTTATATGTGTTAGTTCCAATCATCCCACAGATATATAAAAACTAAATTATATTTTCTTTATATATATATATATATATATATATATATATTTATATTAACTATATAATATATTATATATTATATAAAGTAATAATTTAATTTTTATCTATAAATTAAAAGTCTGTTTTAAGTTTTAGAATAATATTCAATGTATTAATATATATAATATTATATATATTATATAATATAATAATATATATATATATCTATAATATATTATATATCTATATATATATGTATATATATATATAATATATATATATATAGTATATATATTTTTTATAATATATTCTCTATGGAATATTATATATATATATATATATATATATATATCATATATATATATATATATATATATATATATATATATATATATATATATATATATATATGATATATCTATATATATATATCATATATATATCTATATCTATATATATATATACGTTTATATGTGTTTGTTCTATTTACCGCATAGAATATATTATAAAAACTAAACTAATTGAGAGTCTTGCTTGAGGCCTAACTGGAAAATATTATTTTCCAGGTGGAAAATGTTATCCGTCCCATATAAAACTGGAAAAAAAAAATAAACGCAACTGGATCCTGGAAAGAGCCGGGCATTCACTCAATCACGCTCAGGCGTAAGCACTTGCAAGATACTGCACGTGTCGATATGAGATATATCGACTCGCCACCCCAATTCAAGCGGAAATGAAACCCAGTAATGTTCATATTGGCCGGCAACAACTGCAGGTGATCACCGCTGTTCCGTAGCCGAGAGATTCGACTAAAATGGTGAAAGGCTGAATACTTGAGAGCTTGCGTAGCTGAAGGGCGAAATTTGACGAAGGCCTCGGGGAAACGTTCACACTGCCGTCATACCTCTACTTCCTTCCTCATTTCTCTTTGCACTTTCTTAGGAATTCAAGCCTTTGCTCCCGCGTGTCGATGTCCGCTTCTCTGAATAAGAGTTGAAACTAAGATTCTGGAATCATCCATCAAAAGCCATAGAGAAATCATGGACTTGTTAGAGGAGCATTGCAAGATAGACATGGTGGACAAATCCCTCCTGAACGCTTTTAACAAAAACATATCCAACTAGACCGGCCGCCAGCCAGTAATCACTAAATAAAGCAGTCTAGAGAAAAGAAATGCATTCCCTCCCTTAACAAAAGCACCACACAAGAAATTGCTGATCGTAATTTGAAATCTTTTCCAGCTAAACACGTTTTTACTCCTATAAACATTGACTCCATTACGATATTTTTTTAATTTTCTAGTTAAATGGAGGGGCGATGTGCCTTGGCTTAAATATATTGGCTCATTCAAATTTGTTTGTTTCTTTTGTAGGGCTTCGTTAAGAAAAAATATTTTATTCAGATATTGCTGTTTCAGCAGAACATCCAAATCCTTGAACATATCCGTGATTTATTATTTTTTTAAATTTGTTAGGATTAATGTGAATCGTGCGGAGAAAAACTCCCATTTTAGTTGTAGAAAATATAAATTTCCTTATTTTGATTTGTTCATATGAGGAATCACGTAACTTACAATAAAAAAAGAAGGATGTTTAGTTCTGAACACATATATTTCTTGATTTTAATCAGTAACCGAATAAAATTGATAATTTAACGTGCATATATAACGGTGATCTAGGTAAAACTAAAATATATATAAGAATGGAATGCCGTTTTGAAATAACATGTCCTCAGATACAATTCCACGAGAATACTCTTTTCCTACGGTAAAACACAACCAGAATTTCGTAGAATTCAAAGAACCATTCCATAATAATGATATTTAATGAAATATTTTAAATTCAAATAAATAGCACCATTTTCATCTGTCAATGTGCTTACTAAACATAGTAAGCAATAGTAATTAGCAACCAATACGAGTGTTATGTATACAAATGATACAACACGCATTTTCCGTGGAACACAAAGCTGTTTATAGCCTTAGAGTAATTACTTGACATATGACGGTCATCTAGAATGGGGAATTTTACGGCTTCCTAGGCAACGTTTATTGCTTCCGTCTTCCGTTTATGGTCACTGCCAAGATGACTTATCAGAATTCTGGAGGTCAGCAGATTACCGAGAAACAGTTCATCTGGTTTCCTCAGTGTCTCGCGAAGAAAACCGAATCATTGCTTATCTTTCTGATAATTATGTTGCATAGACTTGAAAAATTCTGATACTATGAATTCCCAAATATAGATACAATGTCCTCCATCGAGGCAATGGGAGGAAACATTTATATTGTTGTATATGTTAATACGGCTGCATAGAAGGACGTAAGTGCTCCATGTTGTGATATTTTGATAAATGGTTGATCAACTTAAGTGCTCCATTTTGTGATATTTTGATAAATTATTAATCAACTTAAGTACTCCATTTTGCGATATTTTGATAAAAGATTAAGCAACTTAAGTGCTCTATTGTGTGATATTTTGATAAATGATGGATTAAATTAAGTGTTCCATTTAGTGATATGTTGATAATGATTAATCAACTTAAGTGTTCCATTTTGTGATATTTTGATAAATGATTAAGCAACCTAAGTGCTCCATAATGTGATATTTTGATAATTGATTAATCAATTTAAGTACTCAATTGTGTGATATTTTCATAAATCATTAACAAACTTGAATGCTCCATTATGTGATATTTTGATAAATGATTAGTAAACTTAAGTGCTCCATTATATGATATTTTGATAAATCATTGATCAACTTTAGTTCTCCATTATCTGATATTTTGATAAATCATTAATCACATTAAGTGCTCCATTTTGTGATATTTTGATAAATGATTAATCAACTTAGGGAAATCATTCTGTATGATTTTGCTAAGAATTTTATGGTTAATGGGCTGCAATGATCATTCGTATTGCTCTTTCCTTTACGACTTTTGGTTATATTTTAAGCTTCACTTTATCTGACAGCAATCATACCATAGCCTTATACAAATTTCAGTCAGCATTTTATGTTGAAAGTGCAAATGATAAATCATTAATGCGTCTAAGTATACTTAGTGCAAAGGGATCAGCTTTCATAGAGTTAAGTTTTGTAAGTTAAGATATTCAAAATTTCTTAAGGTTACTTGGACATTATCTAAATGCTAACTATGATAAATCTTGCGACATAAATTGCTAAATAACGCTTGAATGATAGGAAACTGAAATTTAAAACATTTTTTTTAATGTACCGAGTATTTCATTATTATAGGTATGAATATTATTATTAATAAAAAAATGTCAACCCACCTAAGCGATATAAAAAGCAATAAAAGAAATATCCTGCAACGTCACCAGATTAACGAAGTTCCTTTTTTATTTTTATTTTTTTGATGTCCGTAAAATATTTGACTTAATAAATAGACAATTTAGTTTCCACATTACTTTTGATTCGTATATATTAGTAAAACTAAAAGCATTTTCTATAGCAACTTAAATGGGAATTATATCTTTTATGAGAGTGAGAGACTAATCTCTACTTCATTTTTAGTGAATATAAAAAAGTATCAAATAGTAGTTGAACATACGTAGTAAGAAGACAACATTACTAAATATTTTTAGTTCAGTTTCTTTGGAATTAAATCTCGTTTAAAATCAAAGAGAAATCTCGTAAAGCGGAATGGTATCGTCCCACGAATATTTCCTTTCTTTGTGAATGACACAAAATTCGCTATCTATCAACAGTTCCAAGAGAAACTCATTCAGATAAAACTTAAAAATGGCGTCTTGTGAGATTTCTTCCTTCATTTTCTCATTTATGTATCCATTTCAGGTTAATGATTTCCATCCTGTCATGTCTGGAATCGTAATTTAATAGAAGCAGAGAAAGGAAATAAAAATAGCTCGGAGCAAGGTAAAAAACCCGAGAATATACTCTTTCCATATCAAAAAGAGTGAATAGTCTTGTTTAGTCTGTCCGCTCAGATATGATAACTGGATGAACGCGAAGCTTAGCTGCTATAAGAGGATACAGCAGCTTAAGACTGTGCGGTTAGTGGAAAATGGTGCTCAGGACACAGGCCGAGCCTTTTAGACTGGTGTAGTGTTTCCTTTGCGTCATACTATAAAGTTGGTCGAAGTATTGAAACATCAGTATATCGCAGTCAACATTACGTGACTATTATAAATAATCAAATAATTGCTATGATTATTTTATCTATCCGGTTCATCACGACCTCAACAGCAGCATTCTGTTTTTCAAGAACTTTGCTTATATTTTGTTGCTGTCTCTATATTAACTTATAGCTGTGCGGATCAAGCAACTGAGTTGAGAACAGTAAATCTAAAATCCTTTAAATTTTTTATGATTAGCGGATTTCATTAGTACTAGCTTAGACTTAAAATTCTACGTTATTATAACATTTCTTTCTCTCATAAACTAGGCTTTGGAAAATATATCTTAGCCACGCCTGTAGACTATACAATATTTTGTTAATAGTCAGAAAAACAACAACTGGTAGCGGTAGCCTCCATTAACAAAATCTTATAGAGAAGTCGATTTCTTTTGTATATCATGTCAGGAGAGACCAACAAATACGGTAGAGAGCGGGGGTCCAATAAACTCATCAAGTGTTTCAGACTATGATTGAAATTTCCTATTGTGTTTGAAAGTTTTTAAGTATTAAGAATACAGGTTTGTATATTTAGCAGACTGCGTCATAAGATGTCCCACGTAATCTTGCTGTGAAACTACTCACTATATTAGATAAGGTAAAATTTTCTAGAAATTATGTACATCCTGTGCTGTGTCATTGACTTAAGATCTGACCGGCTGCTTATATTGTAAGAAGTCACGGAATAATAAAATAAATGTGCTGAATTAGTAGAAGGTACAGATTTACCACTTTCATCGGTGTTGCAAGAACATAATTTATTCAGACATTTCTAATTTCCGGTTATCAGAGTTAAGTGGATGGGGGTAAAGCATTTACAGTCACCACTGTAACATAGTATTTTATTTATTGAATTACTATCAGAATCTTTGTGGGTATACAGGGAGTTACAAGTGAATATCCTTGGATTCTAGTTAGTCTATAAAGTAATGCTGTATGCAATGATAGACCTAAAGTCCAACATACCCATTACACGGTCAAAATCTCCCTATTGTAAATTAGGAATATTTTCAATAACATTTTTCTATTTTGCCATGAAGGTACAACAATGAATTGTGGAAAGTATTTACCTAAAAAAATTAACTACAATTAACCTTTTACTAATTCCAAGTTTCTCAACATACTATAAACAACCAATTAATCTCATCAGCTTCATAATAGTTTCGTTCATGCAAAAAGAACTTTCATACTTAACTTCCACAAAGTGTTTAGGATCTTTTATACTGCGGATCTTCAAGGTAGTCAACTTAATTAAAGCAACGTAATAAACTGCTCTGTGAAAATAAAACCTGCTTGCTTGCTTTCAAACATATTTAGTCAAATGCGTGAAAGTACTGATGAATAATTTCCTCACCTCTGTTCTCTGAAATACTAAACATCTATAAGAATAAAATCCGAGTGACATGACACAGCCACCCACCCCCTGAAAACCGACTTGTCCGGCCGGGAATGGGTAAGTAGGGGTGACATCCACGCTCTTCCTGCAAACCTGTTTATTTATAAACATTTTTAGCAGCCTACAAAAAAATCATGCATTTGCGGCATATAGTATGTTCACAAGTTATATCTGCCTCTTTGTTTGTCTTATTAGTTTGTTTAATTCATCATTCTTTATCTCAAAGCTTTCTGCAATTTTTTTACTGTATCCTGTCATGTTTTGCATTCAGCATTTTTTGTCAAAATCAATTTATATTTGGCATTAGCAACAGTCAAAGCCTCTTTCGAGAAAAAAACCAGGTCAACCCCATTTCTGCCAAGTGAATTTGCGGTATTCTTAGATATATTAAGCTGTATGCATAAAAAATAAAACTGTTACTGTTATGCTTTAATCAGAAAGGTTATATTTGGATGCATTAAAGATTTAACCTCTCCTCCAAGTGGACAGTTAACAGGTTTTCATGAATGCTAGAGTTCTAAACTGTAACTCATCACTTTGGTTAGCTGAAAGTGGTCATGTACTTCATGTATAATGGATGATGAATAAATTTCCTTCATCTTCTTCTTCACTCGCCACCACACCCCCACAAAACAAAACAAATCACAGCAAACCTAAGTACGGTACTGAATTATTCGTACGAGAGATTATTGTTGCACAGACAGTTGACGCAGCTAAAAATCACGAAAAAGAGAAAACATTGGTTCAGTTAAGGTCTTTTAACACGAGCACAAAATATCATTCTTGTAACTTTTAATGTCACTACAATTGAAGTTGAAATGATTAAGCGAATCTTTCTTTCAAATGGAAAAAAATATTTTTTGTATAATATGAAGATCTCTAAGGGAACTAAAACTCAAGAACGCATTACCTAATTTGGGAATTATCTTCATAAAGGTAAAATGAAACATTAAAAATAGTTGTATGCATTCAGTATGATACTGAATATCGAAACTGGTAATGCATCTTACGGAGTCGTCCCTTTAATAGAAACTTTTCCACCATTTTACATTTTCTGTCAGTTTATATTAAAGGTGGCTGGATAGAACAGAAATAATTAGGAGAGGATTCAGGTTTTAACAAGATGTTGCCGTAAAAGACTCTCTATGAGGTCAAATAATCATTATTCGAAAGTTTCTGAAACTGGAATAACTAATTCTGAATTCAAGTAAGGTCTTTAGGTATTTGGTTAAGCAAATAAAAGTAGTTTTCCTCCACTTAAGTATAAACTCTCTTATTATAAAAATAAAAAATCTAACAATAATACTTTGCCAACATTAAGCCTCCAATAATCTTAAAATAAATTTCATTGCCATTCTTAGGTATACCTTACTTTTATTACAGGGCTAAATTCATGTTTTACCATAACACTTTGGTAGCACAAAGTACCTTCATTATTGTTTTATAATTAAGAAAAAATACACGCCCATGACTCGCCTTCTCTCTCTCTCTCTCTCTCTCTCTCTCTCTCTCTTTATATATATATATCTATATATATATCATATATATTATATATATATATATATATATATATATATATACATATATATATATATGTGTGTGTGTGTGTGTGTACACACACACACATATGCATATACATGGTCTTTGCTTTACGAATTTCCGTTCACCATTGGTTCAATAAATTTCGTATTCATTGTACACCTCTTGCTTCATCTAAATTCTAATGTAAACACTCAAGTTTTGGTATGACTCGTCTTACATTTATTGTTTAGTCCTTTTCATTCATGTCTGGTGTCTTACTTTTTATTTATTTATATATTTTTTGAGAAATTACCTACGACAGTTATAAACTTATGATGACAAATGACAATAAGGAGACTAAAGATTCACTTATAAAATTGCAATGTACTGACTCTTGCATACTCAGATAAAAGAGAAATGAAATTGTTCATTGCAAACGGCGACTGAAATTAATATTTTTGTTTGAATACTTCCTCTATAACAACAATTATCAATTACTGTGTTTTCTACTAATTCTCTCCATCTACTTATAACTGGGGCTGAAACCTAAATGTTTAGAATACACATTTGAATGTTTACTGGAATTATGAGAATCCTCGCTTTGAGTTGAAAGAAAACTTGATACTACAATAAAACATAATATACCTAGTTGTCGGTGTTATGAAGTAGGAGATAGGAAGAGAAAGAGAGAGAGGCTGCTCGGTAATTAATATAAGAATGAATACCTCTTAACATTTACAATGTCCTGATGAGCAGTGTCTTCTGACAAGTTGATACAAGAAGCATTATTATACACTAATCGAATAAAGACGCTTATGTATTATAAAAAAAATCGTACATTAAAAAAAAAAAATACTAACCATCACTTCGTAAGATTTCGAAGAATTTTCTCTCCCTAAGACTTAGGGACCCTGGATCTTCACTGTAAGAAGACATCCGCAAACTACAATTAAATGGATATAGGGACGTGAGCATATTACCGGTGCGCAGAGACATCGATTGGAAGAGAATTTGCTGAGCGGACTCTACAAACAAATTTCAAATCTCACCTTATCTGATGCGCGTCGGAGTTTGGGGAGGTTCGGGTGGGTAGGGGTAGGGGTCGCCTCATCTCCCTCTATTCCTGGCCTCTCCTCTTTTACGATAAAGTGAGACTCATAATTCTTAGTCAGGATCCTTTGGATGGCAACCTCCCTTCAGCGTTAAAGGAGGATAGGCGCTTGGGCGGTGGGGATTTTCTAGAACTTGTATATATTTGTTTGTTTTTATAATTAAATCCTTTGTGTAGATGTACTGTACATGTCACTCCTTTCTAAAATCATTACAGTTTTATCAAAAAATGTGCTATCGTAGTACAAGGTTTCTCTCAACCCAATACGAAATTTTTCATAATTTCAATGAACTTTGAAATGCGTTCTCTGAAAATCCATGTTTGATCCCCAGTTAAAGTAGATGGAGAGAATTTGTAACAAGACATGTTATCTCGTAATTATTGATACGAAGGAGGTATTCAACAAATGTATATTAAATTGTAATGAACAATTTCATTTATCTTTTATCCGATTCTGCAAGTAGCAGAATATTGCAAATGACAGTTTTTCAGCATTCTCCTTATTATTTTTAGTCTTCATAGGTTTTATAGAAACATAAGAAAGAAAGACACCAGACATAAAAGAAAACGCTTAAGCAACACTTGTAAGATGAGTCATACCAAAACTTGATTGTGTACATTAGAATTCAGCTGAAGCAAGAGGTAAACCGTTCATACGAAATTTATTGAACCACTGGTGAACTGATCATAAAACAAACAGTGTAGAGAGAGAGAGAGAGAGAGAGAGAGAGAGGGTGGAGGCGAGTTATGAACACATATTCTTTAAACTATGAAATAAGCATAAAAGCATTTTGTGTTACCAACATGTCATGGTAAACTGTTAATTTAGTCCAGTAATAAACCAAAAGTGTACCTAAGAACGATGATAAAATCATTATGAAGGCTATTGCTTTAATAGTGTTAAAAATTTATTGTTATTTTGTAATAATTGAATGGTGGAACTAATCACAGTTGTTGAGCAGAATGACTAAAGACTACTAGAATTCAAAATAAGTTATCAGTCTCAAGGACTTTACAAATTAATTTGACCAGATGAGGTTTCTTCTAAGGCAACTTAGTGTTAAAAGCAGAATCTTCTCAACTGTTTCTCTTCTATACAGCACCTTTACTATGAATAGACAGCATAATTCAAGAGAAGTATATGGAGAAAAATTCTATATTAAAGCTGAACGACACCTTAATTAAAAGTATCACTAGTTACGTTATTCAGTACCAAACAAAAAGCATATCTTTTATGCTTATTTATGCCTTTATGAAGATTATTTCACAAGTAGCTAGTGCCGTCTTGAGGTTTAGTTCCCTTTATAAATTAAATTATTATTTTAGACCTTTATATTACGCGAAAAATCCGGTTTGCATTTGAACGAAAGCTTTTCAATATCAGTTAAACTTTAACTGCAGTGACAATGTAATTTACAAGAATGATATTTGTTTTCATATAAAAAAATAAAAGCACAATATATTCTCGTACAATAGCTACAAATCAACGGCTGATTACTTAGGTTTGCTGTGATTTTTTTCTTTTTTTTGTGGGGCTGCAAAAAAGTTAAGAGTCAGGAAAAAATATACTCATCATGTCATTATGAATCAAATGTACGAACTTTCAGCACACTTAAGTACTGGTGGAATGACCATCGAGTTGAGATATAGGAGTCACATCTAACTTTCATCCAAGCCCACTTTTCCTACGTCCACATGGAGGGAAGATCAAGTTTTTAAACGTGCCCGGACATAACCTCTGCAGTTTAGGTATCACAGCAATGGTTATTATTCTATTTATCTATACACAATAGTATTCTACAAGAGATAGGGTCAACCTGCAGTTTATTTATTTATTTTCTTATGCGGCTTTCACTGCTGCTAATGCCAATTGTGAATATATTTTGATATCAAATTCTGAATGCGAGACATGAAAAAGTATAATAAAGATTTAGTAGGAAGCTTTGCAATGTCAAATAAATTATAATAAAGAAAGAATGGGACAAGGGAACAGGGAAATATGGCTTATGACCATTCGGCATGTCGCCAATGCATGATGTATTTCATAGGCCGGTAAAAAAATAACAAGAACATAAAATTTGTCCCTCAGTCATCTTATGTGATATTTATAACTCGCTGAAGGCTAGGCTGTACAAGTTTGCTGATGACCTCGCCTTTAGAAAGAGCTCTTTGTTGATTACTGAGTACCATTTCCAGTATGCTCTTTATTCTTGTTAATTTTTCATTTGGTTATTTGTTTCTCGAGTGAGTTATTGTCTTTGCTTCAATTTTCGCGACTTGATTTCATTTTTAAAGATTTTGCATCAAGGGGACCGTTGGCGATTTTAACCCTTGAAATAAAAAGAAACATGTGCACCTAAGTAATAATAACGATAAAAAAAAACGCCTACTGATATTTGAGTTGGAGACTACGGCAGTTTTCAGTTCACTAAGAGCTCTGAGATTCCTATAAAACTAAGAATGCGATGAAACAGAAGTGAACCTCACCATTTTTGTTTCTTCAAAACACTTAGCAAGTAATGATCTCTGTTGTCTCCCTCCTCTGGTTACCGTTTCTTCTCTATCTCTGTTCCTTAGAATCATGTTCAGGAATCTTCAGCCCGATGATAGGACCTATGTCAATAAGGGTCTCTCGTTGCAACGCAAAGCTTGACTAGAATACTGAAGAAGAAAGAACACGAATAGCGCCTGGTAACAATAAACATTTGCTCCTGGTCAATAAAGGATGTCGATTTCATAGTTCATATTTTGTCTCCAGTATTTCTTACATTATTTTTCTTTTCTTTGATACTTACAAAGTTCAAGATAACGTTCGATTGGCAATAGATTTAGAACAATTGGAAAATCAGTTTGGAAATTACCATAATCTTTAGGAATGATTATGAAAAAAAAAAGAAATTGTTTTTAATATGTTATGTTATGACACGAACTTTTAGAATAAAGAACATTTTGACATTCAGTCTGTGTGAAGTAATTCACACCAGCAATAAATAACAATGTTACGTGTTATTAGTTGGATAATCCTGGAAACCAAGATAAAAGATGCCCTATGGATTAGGGTGTGTTAGAGTAGAATGTCACTTTTTTTTTGCATTTCATATAGATTGGATTAGCTCAGCGAACTACATTCGGCCCGGTGGGGAAATGTTCTAGTCCTTCGTAAATAGCATACAGCTACTTTAAATTAACAAAATAGCTGTCTTTAAAAGCATTTGTTATTAGATACTAATTTTCATTCTTTGCCACTGTTGCTATGTATAGTTGGCATTTCAACACAAAGATACCCATACTTGTGAAAGAATTGTAATCTGATATTTGGAAAAAGAAATAAGATTGCTGAATATTTTTGTACTAATTTATTTTTGCTTGAAACCCCAAATAAATGGTTTTGTTAAATTCTTGGCAGTATAGGGATTAAAGATAAATTCTTTCGATTGCTGTCATCGTTATTGCCCTCTGTGGTAAATGTTATAGAAAAAAATTAAGTATGTTCATGTCTATATGTGAAGAAATTAATATTCATAAATCGTTAAAGGTCAGTCTCATTTGGTATTGTTCATTAATCCACTAACCTTGAAATGATCAGTATCGATTTGGACTTTTTGATGAAGAGCATTCAGTAAAAGATGCTCTCAAATTTATAGTGAGGACTCTCAAAAAGGTATTATTCCTGAATTATATTCAACCTTTAAATCTTTATTTGCAAACTTCAGCATAATGCGGAGCCAATAATTAGAGAAAGTTGGAATGCTGACCGCGAGATTTCCTGCATCGTTAAGAAGCAAAGCCGATATGATGAATTCTATTTATATGCCTTTATTTAGCTTATCCTGCCTAAGGAAGGAAATTTAGGGACGCACTGAATACATAATACATAACAAATTGAAGGCATTTAAATTTTCTAACAATTTATATTTCTTATTTCCAAATAGTAATTATCGGAAATATTTTTGCATTTTTAGTTTTGATAGGGGCAAGGGAATCTATATAAGCTGTTTGGGTTCGTTTAAAATATATGAAAACAAAATTTAATTTGCCGTTTGCAAAAATGCTTCGGTGTCATTTCAAAATAACTTTTACATAGAAGATAGATGCATGTGTGCACTTCATTCACTCCTGGTCATGGAAACTGCAATGCAGATAATTTTGAGACTTACAAATGGTTAATAATAACAAACATCTGTTTTTTGTGAGATATGTTCAAAAGATTCTGCCGTCTTGGAAGCGGTGTTTGTTTATGTTATTTCACACTATTGTTGTACCGGAAAGCGCTCATTTTTGTGAAAAATCTTCTTCAATGATTATACGTGAGTAACCACAAGATTATCAATAGATCAATTTTAATGCTTTCTAAAACAATTCTTGAAGGTTTTCACACTATTACTATTTGATAGGAACCCCCAGAGATTTATGTAAATAAACTTCCTTTCACTTAATCGGTACCCAAAGAGCAGCACATACGAATGAATTAAAATCTCAACGAAGTAGCCGAAAAATCGAGCGGTAATATTAATCTATTGTCCCACACTCAAGGAATTCCAGGTTAAAGAGATGGTTAGGAAATGACTTAATTATTATCTTAAAACATCCGAACACAATCAGGAAAGGGAATACCTCGCTAAATAGCTTATCACAAAATTTATTTAACATTTCAGCAATTTAATTTTATATAAAGTTACATTTATACAAGAGTGTGAAAACCCTTAGCCCAAAAAATACACAAGGAGATTAAAACCTAAGTCAGAAAATAATAGGTAAAGTTATTTTACAATTGGGCCACTTATAAATTTTCAGTAGCTTTAATCCCAATTAACACAAGAAGGTTCCGAAGTGACCGAGTGCATTCTAATGTGCAGAGGAGGAGCTGTGCATGCGGCTTTCCATTTCAACATAGCTCCCGATGATGTTGGAGAGGTTCTCACAACGCCGCTGTGAGAGGACTTGACCTCGCCACTACACAAGTTCCCGCTAAAAGTAAAAACTCAGGAACGTGAATATTTAAAAATCTCAACCTAATTTCTGACCTACACCCGCCAAAATTCTAAATATCAATTAAATATCAATTAAATGAAGGCCAGAAGTAAAAATTCACGTATCCAATCAATAATCAAACTGTGAAAAACTGGTTAACCTAAATAGTAATAGGTTCATATAACTCGTACACTGCATATTATATAATATAAGTTAGTGTTTACTTCATATGGACAAATGGGTTTAGACTTTTCAGAGACACTAGAGCAAGGACAAGTCCCGTACGCCTACCCTCAAATATGTCGACTGGTCTGACGAAAATTCCGAAGAAAAATTTCATGGGTGGCTACGTCCCGGGACGGCATCCGTTTGGAGAATTAGTGCTTCATGATGATTTGGTGAACCTTACAAGACTTGGACGACATTGATGGCAAATTCGTAATGATAATTAATCTTGACGTACGAAATAAGGTTTCACCACCCGGCGTTACTTCACTTTAGGTACAACGGAATCCTCGAACAAAAATACATACAACATCTGAAAGAATTTCAGATTAATATAAAATCAACTACCCGGGATGGGCAATTAGCGCGAGGACCTTCCCCGCAATAATGCCGCTGTTACTAAAAAATGTAAAAGTGTTTTCAATGAAGTAACCCAGAGAATATTATTATTAGTCGACAAAATGTTCCCATTTCGCTCTTCAACACAAGCGCTGACATTAATGCCCAGATAAAAACAGAATAGAAGAAATAATAAAATCTTTATTGATTTTCAGTAATGCAAATCACGTGGTTAATGTTTTGACCAAAGTTCGTCGTGATTGATTCATGCTTTCTGCGCGATACCCTGTTTTACGTAAACACTAACAGAAAGTGACGGAAATATAATTTTCCATTTCGCTGTCAGACGTTATGAGAAAAATGATAATACTTCGGACCCTTAACATCTCCATTTGAATGGTGGATGAATGTTTTCTATTCTGTGGTATTCTAATTCTAAAAAGAAAATTCTAAAAATTCTGAGTATTACTTCCACTTTCGTCAGTTTTCTCACTTTGTTGATGTTAGGATGAATTAAACCTTATGATGCCAATGGTGGCTGATTTCCAATAAGCAATAAAGGTTATTTGAGTTTTCTGTAAAGGAAAACTATTGTCACGGTTTTGTCTGCAGTCACTACTTTTTCTGTCCTCCCTCAGCTCTTAACTGCTGAGGCTAGAAGGCTTCAAATTGGTACGTAAATTATCCACCCCTCAGTCATCAAACACACCAAATTACAGCCATCTAGCCTCAATAGTTTTTATTTTATTCAAGGTTATACCAACAACACAGGCCGTCACCGGATCGTGTATGAAACGTTCATTGGTCGCGGCTGTACAGAAAACTCGATTGCCGTCCCAATTTTTACTTGTTTTACGACATTAGATATGTATGAGTTATTGTTGTCCTATTTAATGAAATTTGTACGTTTTGCCATATTTTAAAACTTGATGATATCAGAGTATTTTCGTTACTGATAACTTACCAAAATCACACTTTCCAAGAATTTCCTGTTCCAAGAATTTCATGATAATTAATAAATTCCTGTTTCCAGTCGTAAGATTGATTAAATTCTTCTAACATATAATGCTTACATTTAATATTTTGTATCTATTTATGTATTTATTATTTAATTATTATTTTTTTGATAAGTTGGATCTTTTCTCCCTGTATTTCACTTTTCTTCCTCTTGAGTCTTCTTAATGAACATCATAATCTTTAGAAACTTGAATTTCAAGTTAATGACCCCTGTAGGCTTGTTCCACATGTATAAGCTTCATCTACTGAATACTACTACTACTACTACTACTACTACTACTACTACTATACTACTGCTGCTGCTGCTGCTGCTGCTTATAATAATAATAATAATAATAATAATAATAATAATAATAATAATAATAATAATAATAATAATAATAATAAGGTAAAGGGCATTGAACACAAACATGATTTCAACATTTATCTCTTTCGGAAGCTTCCAGAGATGCTAATCAGAAACTAGACGACGATACTGCAACGAATAGAATACGTCTCAGTAGCACCTTTCGTAACACTAACAGAGATTCATCAGCTTTTCCCAGTCAAAGTTTCCCCTTTCCTTTTAAGAGCTCCCTCTTTGTTAATAAGACTTGAGAGCCAAAGGCCTTTTAACTCTTCACGTGAACTTTCTTTTGCTCCACCCGCCTCCATCAACGTTGGAGGTCCAATGTAGGGGCTGTTAAACTAGGAAATACTCCTTCTATTATGCTCCTTCTATTATTATTATTTTAATATTGTTTGAATCTTTGGTGATTTGAAAAAAATAATCTGATTGTCCATTCCGTCTGCGATTGTTACTAATCTTCATCATACATCACGGGCTTCTTTATTTATAACAGAGTTATATTCGATTACTCTTGTATCTCTGCCTTATATTGTGTTTTCCAGCTTGAAATATATCATTATACTAATTAAATCATCACCTGTAAATCGAAAATAGATTAATTAACTGAACCTCTATCCGCGATCAAGTAGATTTCTGGAAACTGAGATTTGTTGTTTCATTTTATTCATACTTACTTCGCCTTAATAGAAGTGGGATTGTTAGTCTCGACTATCGTTTTATGAAAGAAAACCCTTGAAAAATTGTCTGAAAAACGATAGAGCCTTGCCATCCAGTCCTGAAGATTGCTTGAAGAATATGCTCGATGGTGCAGAATAGGGGACTACTGGTCACTTAGATTTAAGAATGAAAGAAGGGATATTGTTCTTAATCTAATTATTGGCCAAAAACTAAGCCACTCATCATGATAAAGCATAAGAATCATTCCAACTCCTGCAGTTGATATGAATTTTCATCGTGCGGTCATGATGACAAAAAAAAAAAAAAATGAAACCCTGGTTGAAAAGCAGCCAAGTCTTGTTTCTCGACTGATTCTACCAATTTTCAAAGGAACAAAATACTCCTTTGTGTTGAATGAATGGAAGTTTATGTCTAGGTTTAATTAACGAGTAAAAATGATTCAAACAGGTAACGACCTAAAGCATTTAACATATGTTAATATGCTTCTGATTTAATTCTGTGTCAGAAAGAGAGAGAGAGAGAGAGAGAGAGAGAGAGAGAGAGAGAGAGAGAGAGAGAGAGAGATTCTTTTTTCTAATGCATTTAAAAGTTTTTCCTTATCTCGGTTACGTCAGCCTAAGACACTTTAATTGAGGAATCTGATTTAAAAATATAAGTAATCTGCCTGAAACAAAACCCAGAAGAGATATCCAGATAAATTTCTTCTTCTTTGGGGAGAGTCAACAAAACCGCAGATTTTCGGAAAATTTTAGAAGAAATCCCGTGATCAGAAGGAAAAGGCAAATGGGAAATATCTTCCCTATGATGTCAGGTTTTACTGACGATGAAACCCTGCTTGACCTCTCTGACGGAAATGGCCCAGGTCATTACTGGTGCCGAGGAGATATAAAAGAGACATCAGGCCATGTGAAGAGACCAGGCAGGCCGTGTAACGACCGTGGTCGTACCATCTTCTGAGAGAATGTAGTCGATATTAAAACCTACTCACTGCTCTACGACTTGTATAAATTGTGAAGTATGATTTGAAAAGAGGTTCTTGGAATACGAAAATCTTATCGACCTTTATTCGGGCCGTTGACTTAAGGCGCCTTCTTGACTCTTTACTGTAACTTGAAAGAATATCCTCACGATATTAATCTCCGGGAGGCTTTAGAAAAAAAATGTACTGTTTTAGTGATATTATATGGAACAAATGATTCGCGTTTGACTATACATGCTTCATTTTCACAGAGCAGTTTATCACATTCCTTACCTTGGCATAAATTAACTTGAATACTTTGTGGACGTTAAATATGATTAGTGAAAGGTGAAAGAGTTGTTGGGACATTATTCTGTCAATACTTTAGTAAATAATATATATATATATATATATATATAGTATATATATATATATATATATATTCTATATATATATATATATATAATATATATATATATAAATATATATATATAATCCATATATGTAAGAGGGTTATGGACATGGAGGTGGAGGGCAGAAGAGGGAGGGGAAGGCATCCAAGTTCAGGTGGAAAAATAAATTATTGATGACATGAAGGGAAAAAGGGTTTATGAGAACAAGATATACTAGGGCAGAGGAAGATGGAGAAGGCTGACTAGAAACAGCGACTCCATATAGAAATGGGAAAAGCTGAAGGCAGAAAGAAGCAGCTATGCCATTTCGAAATGCAATATCCTCAGATACAATGCCATGTGCATAATCTATTCCTGTAGTCAGGAAACAGAACCAGTTATTAGGATCACATAAAACTAATATACAAGATTTTCAGCAAACCCATGTGCATGTGATGTAGTAATGTGGTCAGAGGGCAATGAAAGGGTTTTTACTTGCAAGAGTGACGTGGATGTCAGTGTATAATATATATATATATATACATATATATATATATATATATATATATATATATATATATAATATAATATAATATAATATAATATATATATATATATATATATATATATATATATATATATATAGTATATATACACTGTGTCATATTGATATCTGAAAATACTATAAGTTAAGCAATGAACCGTGGAGATAATAGCCATTTTAATTGTCTCATTATTTATAATAACTGCTTTACAATAATAATAAATCGTTGACTACACTATACATTCATATTGCAATGTTTCAACGCGCTTTATATAATGAAGTAAAGGGAATGATATTACCTCCGAAGATGCTGAGTCGCCTGTGGCTTATGATTGTTGTCTGTTTGCTTTAGGAGCTAAATTGATATCTGTTTCGCAAAGTTTCTAAAGATGCTTGGTGTCTCCTAGCACCTCGCTCGTGTTCACCCATGTATTCTGATCAGATCTGAATAAATACTCTGTAGAAGAATATTTACTATGAAAAGTGCGTTCCATCTTTCCGTTTCCTCTCTCAACTTCTGGCAGATTACGATCTTTGACATGAGGAGGACGGAAATCATTCACCTAAAATGAGAAAAAAAAAAGATGGAAAAATCCTCCTCACAAAAGATCATTTTTAGCTTGAATCTGAATGATGTCCCCTTTGAACTGTTGATGAGTAGCGATTTTTATGCCATTCACCGAAGAAAGGGAAATATTCATGGGCGGTCCAAAGGGGTGCCATCTAGATCCCATTCCGCTCGTGGAGATATTTATTTGATATCTCCAAGGTTTTGAGTAAACTTAAAACCCTCGGAATTTCTTTATAGCTGACACCTATATAAATGCAATCTCATTCTTTTCAATGAACCCAAATGCACAGTTTTATCATATGTTTTATCATTTCTACTTTCTGCCAAAAATGCTGACTATTTTGTTTGGAAAAAGATTATGTTACGATTTTTTCCCAGAAGAGATAAAGCCTAAAATAGCACCAGGATTTGGAAAGATAAAGCAAAGAGGAGGAGTATTTCAATCACTTTACTTTTAAATTCTCTCAGCAAAATAGCAGAAATAGTTAACCACTTATTTAAGATCATAACCTGGAGACCTCGAGCCTACATAGTATATACAGCAATGTTTTTGCCTTCCATTATGGTAATAATAATAATAATAATAATAATAATAATAATAATAATAATAATAATAATAATAATAATAATAATAATAATAATAATAATAAAGAGTCTAATTAAAAATTAGAAAATCTACACAACGTAATCATAATGACTAACCAAGTGAACTAGGTGATCCTATTCTCTGCAATCAGCAGAACTCCAGAATAAAAAAAAATTATCTTTGCCTAGCTTGCTATTATTATGATGTTAATAGCTGAGAGGTTTTCAAGTATAGTAACAAATAATCCAGGAAGGGTATATTTCTAAGCAATTAAAATGGCGGAGGTAATGAACTACGCATTCGTTTTTTAACAAAATTCTGATCGTAGATTCACTCTGAGGCTGAGCGTGATTACTGGAATCGACGTCACTTTTGCAAGTACAAACCTTTCATTGCCCTCTGACCACATTACTACATCACATGCACATGGGTTTGTTGAAAATCTTGTATATCAATTTTATGTGATCCTAATTCTGGTTTTGTCTGACTACATTGTATCTAAGGATATTGCATTTCGAAATGTCATAGCTTCTTTTCTTTGTGGGCCTTTCACCCTTCCTTTCCGGTCGGGGCAAGCCATTTTTCCCATTTCAGCTTTTCTTTTTTTTTCTTTTTTTTTTTCCGTTTTCCTTTTCCCAATTTTATATGGAGTTCAGCCTTCTCCATCTTCCTCTGTCCTGTACATTTTGTTCTCTTAGAGCCTTTTCCTTCATGTCATTCAATAATTTATTTTTCCACCTGAACTTTGGCCTTCCCCTCCCTCTTCTGCCCTCCACCTCCATGTTCATAACCCTCTTACATATGTGTTCATCTTCTTTCCTCATGACACAACCAAACCATTTGTCTTCTTTCCTGAGCTTTTTTTAAATCTCTAATACTTTGACTGTCCCCTTGATCAATTCATTCCGAATCTTATCTCTTTTTGTGACACCACACATCCACCTCAGCATTCTCATCTCGGCCACTTCCATTCTTCTTTCTTGTTCTTTCTTTATTGGCCAAGTCTCTGCCCCATAGAACATGGCTGTTCTAACTACGCTTTTATAAAACTTTCCTTTAAATGTTGCACTGATCCTCCTGTCTCAGAGTATCCCTGATGACTTTCTCCAGTTCATCCATGCACGCTGATTTATATTACTGACTCATGCATCCAGGTTTCCATTCTCACTTATAACAGAACCAAGATATTTGAAGGAGATAACCCTCAATATCTTCTTGGCCCAATTTCACTGTTCCATGCCATTCATCTCCACCTGTCAACATATATTTTGTCTTTGTTCTGCTAATTTTTAAGCCTCAAGTTCTTCTCTCCATCTTCCTAGCTTGAGTTGGAAACCTTCTCTTGTTAGATCAGTCAGCACAATGGCATCAGCAAACATTGCACACCAAGGCACCTCTTCTCTAACTTCCGAAGTTATAACACGTAGGGACTAAGGGCTGAACCCTGGTGGAGACCAACGTTCACCTTAAACTTCTCTGTAGTTCCAACAGTGCTTCTTACTTGCGTGGTTGCCTCTGCATACATATATTTCATTATTCTGACATACTTTACAGAAACTCTTTTCCTCTCTGAAGCAACGCCATACTTCCTGCCTAGGTACCCTATCATATGCTTTTTCCAAGTCAATAAACACCAGATGTAGTCCTTTCTGTTTCTTTCTATATTTCTCTACTGTCTGCCTTAGTGCAAATATTGCAATAACTGTGTTCTTTCCTGGCATAAAACCAAATTGTTCTTCACAAATTGTGGTTTCCATTCTCAATCTTCCTTCTATAATCCTCTCATATATTTTCATTGTATGTGATATCAGTTTAATTCCTCTATAGTTCCTACACTCCTGCACATCACCCTTCCCTTTGTAGATTGGAACCATTAGACTATTTCTCCACATGTCTGGCATTCTTTCTTGGCGATATATCTTAATCATTAAATCCCACAGGATGTCTATCCCTTCCTCTCCTAAACAATTCCATACTTCAGCTGGTATTCCATCAGGTCCCACTGCTTTCCCCTTCTTCATTTTATCCAGTGGCTTCTTAACCTCTTCTCTGCTGATATCCTGGACTATCCCTTCATGAGGGTTTCCATCCTAAAATATTAAAATGTTCATTCCTGTGTAACTCTTCATTTTATCTAGGACACCCGTCATATAAGCAAGTTAAATTTCCATCATTTATGTTACAGAATAAAATTTAAGAAATATGTTTTCAAAACTGAACATCTCCAGGTATTTCATGAGCAGCAGATTTCTTTTGCAGTATTTTTGTTTGGTGATAGATTACAGCTCGGATCTCTAGACCTTGGAATAAATGGTTGACGTGTGCTTTATTCACCGATTATTATCTGCCGGTGGGTCTTGCTGGATTACCTTTTTATGAAGAGGTTTTAGGAGGGGTTTCCTTAATCAATCAAGTCTACCTTCCGTTGCCCTACTGACAAGTATATGTCATCTGTGTTGCTTTTGAGGTTGATTCCAGTCTTCTTCCTTTATAGACAGGCACTGATATATAGTGAAGATAACTTACTTCTGATTTGGTTACCTATTGGGTCTCAATGGACTTTTTAGGTTTAATTTGTTGCAAATATCCAAACGGATCTGATATTTCAGTCGGTGGACTGATTCTCATACATGTGGAACTAATATCACTTACGTATAATAACGAGTGTTGTGTTGGTGATATCTGATCGCATAACTTGAAAGTAAGGTCGCATGAAAAGTGCAACCTTCTTATTTCATGGTTGAATCTTAAAGTGCTCACACCTTTTATTTCTAACAAAAAATAACGCTAATCTCTATGCATTTATAAAAGGCCTGAGGAGGAGAGGCAGACAGAAAGACAGACATACAGATGGAGAGAAGGCATTAGAGAAAATCAGGGTCATATGACGAGTTACAAAGCACTTGTGTTCAATTGCAATATTCAGTTTATTTTCTTACCAAGAACGGAATATATATGAAACATTTGGAAATTTCAAAACATTATTCGCCTTCCATACCTCAACCCCTTAATTGAGAAGGAATCGTTTCGCTCTTTTACAAAGGTCCTTTAATATCTTTCCTGAACCATGTCACCGGTGCCTCTGAAGGATGTGCAAAAATCCGAGCCATTTAATTACAATTAATGTTTAAACTATTTTTGTTTCTTAACTTAATGTAATTCACACACACTGAAACCTAGGAAACAAGGCTTGCTAAGAGATGGAAATGCGCTCCTCTTTGCACCATAATCTAAACCATTCCTTTCTTGAAAATAACAGAGCGGAGTCTGTACAAAAGCAGTCTTTTCTCCATTTCACTTCCAATTCTTATTCTCGTAAGCAGAAAGCATCGATCGTTGGAGCAGACTCGAGTTCGTAGGGAAGTTTTAAAAGAAGTGAAAATAAAAGTATCAAGTGTTAGGGGAAAATTAGCATCTTTCCAAACTTTTTTCTAGGCTCCCCTCCCAGCTGACCCAAATCCCCAGTAGTCAGCCTTTCAAGTCTTACGTCGATTTTCTTGTCTCAGCAATGATCTGCCGCAGTTCTAGCCAGCAAATATAAACATTTCTGAGTTTCATTTTCGTTTGAATTGGTATGGCGAGTCGATATATCTCATATCGACATATGCAGCAGCTTACAAAGTGCTTACGCCTGAGTGTGAGTGAACGCGCATCTCTTACCGGGGATGCCGTTGCGTTTGTTTTGTCCAGTTTTATATTGCACACAGAAGTGAATAAACCTGAAATCTTGGAGGCGGATTTAAGCAGTGAACCTCGATTAATTTAGATTTCCAAAATGTTTTCTGGGGTGATTGGAGGGCACGAACAGACACAACGCCATTTATATATATATATATATATATTATATATATATTATATATATATATATATATATATATATATATATATATAATATTATTAAATTCGATGGGGAAGTGGTTTAAAAATGTCAAATGGTGGAATCTTCACTGATAAAACAAGATAATAGGATCAAACCTCTCAATTCTTCTTTGTTAAAACAGGATACATCTCAAATATAAAAGGCCCATTAAAACACTTTGGTTTGAAGCTAAGGACTATATTTCGGTGGTCTTACTACCACCCTTAATAAACAGTGAATGACAGAAGAAGTTACTATGGCGAAATATATAGTGAGAGATATGCCCTTAGGTGAAGCATGGGGTCGTCGCTGAACCACCGTAGGTTTTGCTAATTGTCTTAATTCTCTACATTGTTGCCTTAAGGAAGACTTTGTCTATATGATCAGAGTCCCAGGCTCCATTGGAAAGGTTGATCCTATTATTTTGTTGTTTTATCAGTGAAGATTCCACCATTTGACATTTTTTCACCACTTCCCCATAGAATTTAATAATATAATGTAACTAGCAGATGTCTGTGTCACTAATAATGTCTTTTCCTTAGGAAATAACTTTTATCATAAAAAATTCGGTTGCAGTATGAGGAGTACGCTCAGTCCCGTGTTAGTAAACATATATTTGGAGTATTTCGCAACAGTAATTATAAACCCTATCAAATCTGCAGATCTGATTTGGCTTCGGTATGTACGTAGACGACATCTTAACATACTGGAAGAGTGAGTGGGGTGATTTTTATGTCTTTTTACAAAAATTAAATTCCTTACTCCCAAGCATAAAATTTAAAATAGGATGGGAAAACAATAACCAAATCTCCTTTTCAGATGTGTTAATCATCAAAACTAAAAACAGCTACAAATTCAGTCTTTAATAAAGCGACAATTTCACTTTCATATGTAAATTTTTACAGCTATCATGACATATCAGTTAAACTCGGCATAGCAAGTAACCTATTTCTTAGAACCCTGAGAATTTACTCACCAAAATTTCTTAACAAAGAACTTGAAATAATCAGAAATCAACTTGTCTTGTTGAAATACCCTAACAAATAATAGAAAAAGCCATACATAAAGCAAAGAGCATCTTTTACAAACCCACAGAAAACAATGTGGAAAATACACAAACAAAATCTTAATCCTTCACGTGGACAATTTACCAGAGAGCACAAAAACCTTAGGTCACTTCAACTCTTTCATCTTCAGTTTTCAGAATACACTGGGGAAATCATTAATTAACGTACAGCAGAAGCCAGTTTGTAAAAACGTAGGAGTTTATGAAATCCTGTGTAGAGACTGTGATAAGTCAACACAAACGCTCAGTTAGGTATGGACAAAATAGTTCGGTTATTTTCCATCTTATGAATAACACGAACCATACCATGGACTGGAACTCATCCCGAATTTTATACAAGAGCAGCTGTCGATATAAATGTCAAATGGTGGAATCTTCTATGCTAAAACAACAAGATAATAGGATCAACCTTCCCAATGGAACCTGGGACTCTGACAATGTCTTTCTTGAGGCGACAATGACGAGGATGAAGACAATAACGTTAAACCAAAATTCAGAATTAACTGGCTTTTAGAAAGAAATGTAATTTTATATAGTAATAACTCAAATGGGAAACCTTGGCTCGAGAATACAAGATTTTGCTATCTTGTAATCAGCTGCAAGTAGCTTGCAAAGTAGCAATGTTAAATTAATTGCCCATCTAAGGCGAATTCTCATAGGCAGGTTGGTCACAGAGACACGGGGGGAGCGAGATAACAAGTATCTGGAAATGGATTTATCCCGGGTAAGGCTTTGTGCATAAAGGATTCTCTCATTTTCGTTAAGGTAGCGCAATGGAGGGATGATTATTTCTATGTCACTGAATTCAAAGGATTATTCTTTCAATAGACTTAATTTTTATGAGAAACACACAAAATAGTAGCAATGGGATGTTAACAAAGATCTTACTTTGGGAGATGAAATATGTGAAAAGGGAAATGACAGATTTAGTGAGAGGAATAGTAAACTGGCTCTCAAACTCTAATTTCAGACTTATCGGGCAATCCAACTTGCAAAGTGTACTGTTCGTAATCTAGCTAGGGGCGGCAATTTGGGACTCAACAGGATAGACGCCTTGTCTGCTTCTTGACTGAGCTATGAATGATTGTCGACCGCATTCTCCCTGGATGTTTTTCCATCCATGAGCCCTCAGGGACAGGAAATGGCTTCGTCGAAGCAGGGAGTGCCCGACAGCCTTGAAGCACAGTAGAGTAAAGGGAAATAGTTCTTATGACAAAATAACAGAGCTTCTACTACGTAGAATGCCTATTCTCCACAGAATTACTAATCCTATACCCTATCGGCTCCTACATGGCGATTTAGACGTTTTCCCGTACGCTGCCAAATGTACTTCTTTGGAGTTTTTAAAGGCCTACCATTGCCGTGAATTCCTTTTAATCCGTGCGTCTGTTAATGTCTCCTGGGAGCAATATACTCCTAGTTGCTCCCTGTTGCTTCGACTTTCCTTAGAAAACCTTTCCATTCTTCCAGGTCTCTGTTATTAATATAGGCCTAATTCAATATTTTTTGGGACTTTTTTTTATTTATCTCATGCTACTGGACTTCCACACTTTTAATTTACTTGTTTTGTATTAATTTACCTAAA
>NC_061087.1:71235194-71264936 GCF_015104395.2 Macrobrachium nipponense | reverse complement strand
AAACCTGTTTTGTCCTTGGGCCAGGAGCTTGGAAGCAAGGATGGCACAAGTTAGTGGGCAGAGCCAGAGAGAGTCCTGTGCCCTGTCGGGTCTCTCAAGTTTTTTATCTACATAAAACTCAAGAAAGTCGAAGTCATTCGGGCAATCTGCAGTGTTCCGAAAAAGACCAGACTTGCCCATATCGAAGAACACCCTGGCTTTAGTGTTAAGGAGTTCTTTCAAAAATGCTCCTTCATTGTGTTTGCACAAAGATTTGAAATCTTTTTATCTGAATGCTCACGAGGTGAGGGCGCGGCCTCGGAAGCATTTTCAACAGGAGCATGGCACTCAGCAACATCCTGAGTACCATGTTTTAGCGAAGCAACTCTGTGTTCACTTCACACTCCCTGCGAGATGTGAAGATGACATATGAGATCTGCTGCTCGCTAGGGCCATAACGTGTCTGCAGACACAATCTTGGGGGCAAGAAGTACCACTCATCCTATTCCTGTAGAAAATGGTTAGGAAGAGCTCTTAATTTAGTGTTGATTCGCCGACAACGGCGACTTCTTAACTCTTAAGCCTTAGTTAACACACCTTTAACTTTTGGCTAGGTTGTCAGGTGGTGATATATATATTTATATATATATTTATTTTACTTCTTAGCCCTCATGGTATGGTCAATATGGTCTAGTCACATTGTGGTCACGCCCCCGTTGACAGATCATCTTGGAGTGCAACCAGCTTATAGGTCTCTACCTCGCTGGCAACTCTAGTAAAGCAGAAGCAGACTTGGGTGACAGTAATCACGAAGTCAGCTATGCTAACAGGTGGAAACCAAGATGTAAATCATCTGCATGCATTTGTTTCCCAAAATCCTTCTATTCTGTCCCTTCCCACCTCCAAAGGTGGGATTCAGCTATATATATATCTGACAGGTAAGTTTCATGAACAAATGATATTGTTATGATACAATAAAGTTTGTTCATACTTACCTGGCAGATATATATAATCAAGTACCCACCCACCTCCCCTCAGGGGACAGTGGAAATAAAAATTCTGAATAGAAAATGGGAATGGTTCCTGATACCCGCCTCCCAGCGGCGGGAATGGGTACTAACCACCTGGCTGACCACTGCGTGTGTCGGAAGTTTTTAAAATTCTGTCGGACTTCAGAAATACAGCTATATATATATCTGCCAGGTAAGTATGAACAAACTTTATTGTATCATAACATATCATTTCTAATTCCAAAAAATAATTACTTAGATTTGAGTCAGAATCGAGTTACTTTTTCAATAACGAATATTTTCAAATTAATCATCATAAATATGTAAAATATTGATTTTTTACTATTTATTTAAAAAATTATCCAAGTGCACGCTTCGTCGTCGTCTTCTACCAAAACAGTTGTTTACTAACAAACAAGCTGGTTAGGGACCGTGTTCCGATTGTTGTGATGAAAATGCCCCAGCGTCTGTGGGTGCAAGTGGTGTGCGGATTTATCACAGGAAATGGGAAGTTTATTGACACAAGCGACTCCGTAAACATCGAGATGGCGTCAATCTTCTAAATATTTCGAGTTGTAAGTAAAAATGTTAAATGTTGAACGCGTTCTGGTGAGATTTTGACTTGCCTTGTACCACCATTTCACTACCCTCTGTTTAAATTTAAAATTTGGCCTTAATTTCTAACTTTGGAGAAAATACTTACTTCGAAAGGAGAGTAGAGGTCTTTAGCTCCGTTTCTCACCAACAAGAAGTCGCGACTGATGCCCATCTCCGATGTCAGGACGCGTTATAATGTACTTTTTTGGGGGGTTGTACAAGTTGATCGTACATGGTCCACCCCTGTACCATGCGGTTTTTTACCCTAGTATCACTTCCAGTAAGCTTGGATACAGGTCAGACACAAGTCAACCTCTGTGGAAGCAACACTGCGAGACCTCTACTTTCCTCTCGAATTAAGTCTAGCCATGCACAGTGCTAACTTACCTTCATGACGTTTTCATGTTATAGGGGAGCTTTTGTTTCAGACACTTACTCCAAGTGAGAGAAATAATGGGGGTTTTTGATGGGGTACATGTATTATTCCAATCACGTTGCAATATTAACTCAACATTGCGTTAGGACTGAGTGAAGAATTTTGGGGGGATTCCATACATTGAGTTACATAGGATAAACAATCATGGACGATCCACCATCACGCTGGCTGGGTCTTATTCACTCAATATTTAATTGGTGAAACAATACAATTACAACTCTAAATACCATTCAAAAGATTGAAGTTTCGTCAACATGATGTGATATATGAAAGCCCCATACGAACTAAAATAAGCATGTAACGCTCTTCGTAAAATACGTTTTCAAGGCAGTTTTGAAATCCAGTATGGCGGCTATCGTGTGGCTGCCCGGTCTAATCACAGACTGTCCACCATCTTTCCCAGCCTTCCCAGCTCTCATTTGAACAATGTTAGCATATATATGTAGCATTTATTGATCTTACTCAAGATTGCAGTTGTAATCAGCACAATAAAACAACATTTTGTTGCTATATTAGTGGTTTGAACTGAATTCATTTTTACCTAGTAATCAGTGGTTTTATCCTTACTGCCATCACAACTGAAACTCCACAGTGCTTATTTGATTGTAATTATACACATTTTGGTCTTAATGCACTCCACATTGCACTTTAACCACGTTGCTGTTCCTGGTTCCTAAGCTCTCACTCCACAAACACAGTTACGAGCAGCAGACGACGGCACTGTTTATGATGTGCAAAGCTTTATTCCCTTGATTGTTTACTTTACTCATTACTTCGTTTAATTTTATTTCAAAATGTTTATTTAAGTCATGTCTTTATCCCTTTTTTGCAACCAAATTGCCCTTTATCCCTTTTTTGCAACCAAATTGCCCTGAAAAATTACAGATATTTTTAAAGTAGATACAATCCAATGTTTCCAACCTTGTCGTACATCTTTCTGCCGAAAACCATTGCGGAGCAGATGACAGTTAGTGGATTTTTTTTTTTTTTTTTTTTTTTTTTTTTCCCACATTGATTAAAGGGGCCGGCCGGCTAATGCCATTCTTTAAGGACAGGACTTTGATATTCATACCACTTAATAAGGTGACTTGGGACATCTCCAAACCGCATATGATTTTTGCCTCTGACCTTCGGTTTTGTGACGCCAGGGCGATTTATCCCGAAAATAACCATTTTTCAAATTCTATCTCCTCCCTTGATATTTAATATTAAGACCTGGGATTACTACCATATATAGACCTGATGTAGACCTCCAATCAAATGAGGAGTTTTTTTTCTAAAAGTCATTTTTTTTTTTTGCTAGATATGAATTTTTCATTATGGTAAAAAAAATAAACCCTATAAATTAGGGAAAAAAAATTTATAAAAAAAAAGTTTGTTCATGAAACTTACCTGTCAGATATATATATAGCTGTATTCTCTGAAGTCCGACAGAATTTCTAAAACTTACGACACACGTAGTGGGAGTTGGGTGGTTAGTACCCATTCCCGCCGCTGGGAGGCGGGTATCAGGAACCATTCCCATTTTCTATCAGATTTCTTCTGTCGCCGGTGTCGTAAACATCTGTTTACACACCTCCGCCTCAGGATTTTGGAAAACTTTTCATTGCTTGAGTATCCTCTTGACTTTTTGGTTTTGGATCGATAGCTTGGCATACGTGACTTTGGACTGTTTTGAATTTGGCTTAGTTTTTTTCTTTAAATATGTCTGGATGTAGTTCGGCTAGCGCCAGGGTGTGTTCGAAAGTGGAATGCAAGGTTAGGCTACCAAAAGCCTTGGTTGATCCTCACACATTGTGTAAAGGGTGTAGGGGGCAAGAGTGTAAATATGATTTGCGCTGTAATGAGTGTGAAAGCTTGGATGATTTACAATGGAAGACGTATGAATCCTACGTAAATAAGTTAGAATGTGATAGGATCAGGAGGTCTTCCTCCAGGAGTAAGTCGGGTAGCAGACAGGGTCTTAATGTATCTCCTTCTAACCCTCCTTTAGATTTTGTCTCTCCTAACCCCGTAGTGTTGCCTTCGGGCCCTCAAGTGGTGTCTGCGGAGGGTAATGCCCTTTCGCTTATCCTGGATTCATTGAAGACGCTTGAATCTAAAGTGCTTGCCCTTGAAAACAGGCAAAATAAGTGCAGTGATAGTGCCCCTAGTGAAGCCTCTAGGCTGGGACCTCTGCCGGACTCCCAGGACTCAGGGAGAGGGCATGTCGAAGGCCGAAGGAGGGTTACGGGGACCCCCCACCGATCTGACGTCCCTTCAGCAGTTCCTGTGGATGCTTCCCAGGCTGCTAAGGAGCGTGCTCGAGCACGTATCCTGAAGGATTGTTTTCGTCTTCCGACGCGTCCTCCCCGCCCGCAAGGGGTGGAATCTCGTTCGGATTCGCGACCTTTGAAGAGGACTCTTCAAGATCTTGACGCTTCACGTCATGCTATGTCTGAGTGGCATTCTTCTCCGGAAAGCGTAGCTTTTCCGCGCCAGAAGTAGTCTAGGACGTCATCCGATGATGACGCCCGCGAGCGCCCCAGTCGCTCTAGAGCCAAGGCTGTTCCTGGGAGAAGGAAGAAGGCGTCCCCTCGCCCCTCTCCTTCTCACAAGCGCAGCTCGTCTCCGGGTAAGGAGACATCTCAGACGGAGATCATCATTGCTATGCAACGGCAACTGGACGCTTTACTGAAGCAGAAGGAGACGGTTCCTCGTCGCAGGAAAGACGATAGACTTCCGATCAAGAGAACAAGGCAGTCTTCTCCAACTGCTCCTCTTTCGTCCCCGTCTCCTGATATTTCGCCCTCTAGACTGCGTTTTGCTCCCCAGGGTTCGTCTAGAGGTGACGTTAGACGTCAGGTTAGAGAGAGATCTCTTCATGCTCCTCTCTCTTCCCGTAGAGAGGACGCTCGGCATTCCGACTTCGACGCTTCTGCTGACGACGAGTTTGTAGCTGTCGGACGGACTTCTATGCGTTCTGCCCCTCTTCGACATGACAGTGTTGACGCTCAAACTGTACGCTAGTCGGGTAGTTTGAATCAGTTTCTTCGCGGGACGTTAGAAGAGTCACTAAGATGGACGCTCTTTGGACGCTTCGCTGGACGCTCGGTCGGGACGCTGATTTGGACGCCTCGAGAGGACGCTAGGTTGGACCGCTCGTACGTTGTAGTAAGAGCTCTGTGGACGCGAATGTGGAAGTTCGCTATCACTCGGATGTTGTTCCCTAGGCTTGGCTGACGCTTCACGTCTTATTTCTTCTTCCCGTTCGCCTCTAAAGGTGATTCCTGATCCTGTGACTGTTAAGGATCCGTTACCCTCTTCTTCGCGTCATCGTTCGGATAGGAGACTTGGAGCGAAAGGACTTGTGCCTCTTCCTTCGGATTTGCACTCGGGTAAGGAAGAAGGAGAACTTGGCGGTTCTTCTGAGGATGTTGACGAAGAACAACCTGCTACGTCTGCTTTGTCAGATTACCAAGTTTTGGCACGGCTACTTCGTGATTCGTTTGGGGATTCTTTCCAGCCTGCTGCTCCTCCTCCTCCTCCTCCTCAGTTCTCGTCGTCGAAGACAAGCAAGACTCCAGGGTTCGTGAAAATGAAGACGTCGTTGTCTACTAGAAGAGCTTTCCGGAAGGTTAACGCCTGGATGGAGTCTAGGAAAGCAAAGAAGGGAAGGACTACTTTCGCCTGCCTCCGTCTAGACTTAGCGGTAAGGCAGGGATGTGGTATGAGACAGGCGAGGGAATTAGGATTGAAGGTTCCTACGTCTGCTCAAGGTGATTTCGCCAGCGTGGTTTTTATGCCTCAAGGAGGGCCCTTTTAGCCCTCAGCTAAAGTGTCATGGACGACTTCCGAACTGGACCATCTTTTGAAGGGACTGTTTAGGTCCTTAGAGGTCTTCAACTTCTTAGACTGGTGTCTTGGAGCTTTAGACAACCAGTCTCGTAAGCCAGACTCGATCAGCTTGGGGGAGCTGTCCAGTGTATTGTCATGCATGGACAAGGCCGTCAGGGATGGCTCAGAGGAGTTTAGCCTCTCATTTTTCAGCAGGGGTGCTTAAGAAAAGGTCGCTTTATTGCAACTTGCGGCGAAATATGTCTCTCCCGCACAGAGGACAGAACTTTTTGTATGCTCCCTTCTCGAGTCATCTCTTCCCCCAAGCTATGGTGAAGGATCTGGCAGTTAGTCTTCAAGAGAAAAGCCATCGCAAGACCTGTGGCTCAGTCTTCGAGACGTCCGGCTGGCCCTTCAACATCTTCAGGAGCCCAACCGTTTAGAAAGCAGAAGCCCTTTCGTGGAGGGACTTCCGCTAGATCGTCTCCTCGAGGAAGAAGCCTTCCTAGAGGTAGAGCCCTTCCAAGTCTAGGGGCAAGAAGTGAGAGATCGTGCCTTCAGCCACCGGTAGGAGCCAGGCTGCAGTTGTTTGCAGAAGCCTGGAGAGAAAGAGAGGCGGACACCTGGTCTCTCGACGTCATTAGAGAAGGGTTAAAAGATCCCTTTCATAAAGCCCGCCACCGTTGACTTCCACTCCCAGGGACTTGTCCCCATCGTATCCTCAAAACAAAACGGAAGATACTTTTCGACCTGCTCGAGCAGATGCTCGAGAAACGGGCAGTGGAACAGGTTTTTTAGACCTGGCAACGCCAGGATTTTACAACAGATTGTTTCTTGTACCGAAACAATCGGGAGGGTGGCGGCCAGTCTTGGATGTAAGTCGTCTAAACCTCTATATAGAAAAGAGAGGTTGAAGATGGAGACACCTCAGTCAGTTCTGGGGGCCTTAAGACCTGGAGATTGGATGGTATCACTCGACCTCCAGGACGCCTACTTTCACGCTCCCGATACATCCCCAATCGTGAAGTAACTTCAGTTCGTACTGAAGGGAAGGTCTTTCAATTCAGGGCTCTTTGTTTCGGACTGAGTACGGCCCTTTTATCTTCACCATCTTAATGAAGAACGTGCGAGGTGGCTCCATCTTTCCAACATCAGAATCTCGCTCTATCTGGACGACTGGCTCATACGAGCCTCCTCGCAGACCCGGTTGCCTGAAGGACTTGCAAACGACCCTGTCTTTAGCTGTGTCCCTGGGACTTTCTGGTGAACTTCGAAAAAGTCACATCTGATCCCAACACAGTCCATCGTGTATCTGGGGATTCAGATGGATTCAGTGGCTTTTCGGGCTTTTCCGTCCCAGGAACGTCAGCAACAAGGCATAGAAAAAGTGTCAGCCTTTCTAGGGAAGGATTCATGCTCGGTGAGGGAATGGATGAAGTCTGCTGGGGACCATTTCCTCGCTGGAGAAGTTTGTTTCCCTGGGGAGGCTACACCTCCGACCTCTTCAGTTTTTCTGTCGGACAACTGGACAGAAAAGGACAACTTCGACATGAAGTTATGCATCTCGGAAGAGGTGAAGAACCATCTAAGATGGTGGCTTGATCCGTGGAAGCTGTCAGAGGGCATATCCCTCAAGCTTCAGAACCCCGACCTAGTGTTTGTTCTCCGACGCGTCATCCACGGGGTGGGGAGCAACTCTAGTGGGGGAGGAAGTGTCAGGTACCTGGAGAGGGGAACAGGTAACCTGGCATATCAACTTCAAAGAGCTGGCAGCGGTTCAATTAGCGCTCCAGTTCTTCCAGAACAAACAAAGTCTCCCGTCGTGTATTCAAGTCAACTCGGACAACACCACAGCCCTGGCATACTTGAAGAAACAAGGAGGAACACACTCTCGCTCCCTGTTCGCTCTAGCGAAAGAGATTCTTCTTTGGGCAAAGGAGAGAGAAGTCACGATATTGACAAGGTTTCATTCCGCCGGAGTCGAGAACGTCCAGGCAGATCTCCTCAGTCGACAAGGACAGTTATTGCCGACAGAGTGGACCCTCAATCAAGGACGTATGCCAGGAGCTGTGGGGTCTTTGGGGATGTCCCTTAGTGGACATCTTTGCGACGTCAAGGACGGCGAGACTTTTTTCCCCTGTATTGCTCCCGGTTCTCGATCGGGCAGGGCAGCATTAGCAGTAAGACGCCTTCTATGGGATTGGGACGGGCCTAGATCTCTACGCTTTTTCCCTCCAACACCTCCTGGGGGAGGTGATGAGACTTTAATCGCCCCTTTTGGCCCGCAGCGATCTGGTTCACAGAGGTGATGTTCTACCTGGTAGATTATCCGAGATCTCTTCCGTTAAGGAGAGATCTACTCAAACAGCCCCACTTCGAGAGGTACCACAAAAACCTCTCCGCTCTGAGTCTGACTGCGTTCAGACTATCCAAAAGTTGGCCAGAGCGAGAGGTTTTTCGAAATCAAGTGGCTAAAGCTATCGCCACCGCGAGGAGACCATCTTCAATCGCGGTTTACCAATCGAAGTGGGCAGCCTTTAGAAGTTGGTGTAAGAGAAAAGGAGTTTCCTCTACCACTACCTCTGTGAGCCAGATCGCCGACTTCTTGCTTTATCTTAAACTAGATCTGAAGCTTGCAGTGTCAACCATTAAAGGCTACAGAAGCGTCTTATCTGTAGTTTTTCGCCATAGATGTCTTGACCTCGCTAATAACAAGGATCTCCAGATCTATTGAGATCTTTCGAGACGACCAAGGTGCCGCTACCGAAGTTACCTTCGTGGAACCTGGATGTGGTCCTCAAATATTTAATGTCAAATCGCTTTGAACCTCTTTCCTCTTCGTCTCTACGAGATTTTGACGAAGAAAAACTGTATTCCTAACTGCTCTGGTCGACGGCGAAGAGAGTTAGCGAAATACAGGCTATCAGTAAACACGTCGGCTTCAAAGGGCATAATGCGGTCTGCTCTTTGGGTATGTCGTTTCTGGCCAGAAACGAAAACCCTTCCAATCCATGGCCTAAAACGTTCGAGATCAAGGTATGGCAGAGATCATTGGTCAAGAGCCAGAAAGAGTCCTGTGTCCTGTTAGGGCTCTTAGAGAGTATCTTCGTAGAACGAAGGATTGTCGAGGTTCTGCGGAGAACTTATGGTGTTCGGTCAAGAGACCAAACATGCCCATGTCCAAGAATGCACTGGCATTCTTTTTAAGAAACACCATTAAAGAGGTGCACTCTTCTTGCAAAGACAGCGACTTTAAGCTGCTAAAAGTTAATGCGCACGAAGTAAGGGCTATTTCGACCTCAATAGCCTTTCAGCAAAAACATGGCTCTTAAAAGACATTTTAAGTGCTACTTTTTAGGAGGAGTAACTCAGTGTTCGCCTCGCACTACCTACGGGAGGTGAGAACGACCTATGAAAAACTGTTACTCTCTTGGGCCATACGTCGCCGCAGACACTATTTTGGGGGCAGGAGGTAGCACTCATCCTTTCCCATAGAAAAGGGTAGGTGAGTTAATATTTGTATGTTTATGGTTGTAGGGTCGGCTGCCGAGTACGGTCGTCCCTTCCTTTAGCCTTTGGTATATGGGAGTTTGTTGTTAGGCTAACTTAGGTGGTGGTTTTGCCTCGTTGCCCTCAGAAGTATGGTCATGGTCTAGTCACATTGTGGTCCCGTCCCCGTTGACAGATCATCTAGAGCGCACCAACTACACAGGTCACTACCTTGTTGGTAACTCTAGTGAAGCAGAAGCAGGCTTGGGTGACAGTAATCACGAAGTCAGCTATGCTAACAGGTAAGGAACCAAGATGTCAATCATCTACATTTATATGTTTCCTAAAATCCTTTTTCTGTCTCTCCCAACCGCAAAGGTGGGATTCAGCTATATATATATATTGACAGGTAAGTTTCATGAACAAAATTATATTGTTAAGATACAATAAAGTTTGTTCATACTTACCTGGCAGATATATATATTTTTAGTACCCACCCACCTCCCCTCAGGAGACAGTGGAGATAGAAATCTGATAGAAAATGGGAATGGTTCCTGATACCCGCCTCCCAGCGGCAGGAATGGGTACTAACCACCCAACTCCCACTACGTGTGTCGTAAGTTTTAGAAATTCTGTCGGACTTCAGAGAATACAGCTATATATATATCTACCAGGTAAGTATGAACAAACTTTATTGTATCTTAACAATATCATACTAAACAAAAATTTGAAAAAAGGGCTTCATTTGATTGTTCTGTAATGTCTTTCTGAGTTATATACCAAATTCCAATGTTATAGCTTTAAAACTAAGTGAGAAGATAGATTTTGAAGGTCAATAACTAAAGTTTTGAGATACGTGGCGCAGGTCCTTAAGGCAGGGGTCTGGTCTAACCAGACCACCTTCACCTCCTACCTTCGGAATATTGCCCGCAGGTCCTTGGACACTTGTTCCTTGGGACCCGTGGTGGCTGCTCAACACGTGTAGCTTACTCCGCACCCGAGCGGACAGAACAGCATCGAATCCTGGTGTGACTGCATGAAAGGATGAGTGAATGAGTGTGTGACTGGCTTTTCTTCCCATCTTTTTCTCCCCCTCTACCTGCGGGCAGAGGGACGTGGTCGTCACTTCGCTGGAGCAGGATGAGATGCAGGTAAGCTACTCGACCGAGCCCCATCCTATCCCTTTCATTAGGGATAGGAATGAATATCCACCACTTCCCCCAACAAGGGGGGGAAGTGGAAGCCAACAAGAGACAAACCCATGACTTTATATTGCCTCTTGCAATAGGAACAAGTTCTTGCTTGCTAAGTTTTAAGAGGTACGCTTGCCTCCCTCTTATTACTTGGGTCCAGAGGTCTGACCATTGATCCTGCGGTACATACCCCGATCCATTGGGCAGAGGCTAGGATCCCTCCCTCTGCTCTTACGACTAGGGAGGGAATTCAAGGTTGGGCGAACACCAGTCTTCTGTTAAGACTCAGATTCCTCCCACCAAGAAGTGAGTCTTCCTATTGTAAAGGACCGATGGTTTGTATTATGTATCGGAACAAATGGCAATTTGTCGAAAATTGCATTTTTCCTAACTGTACAAACCTGAGGTCCTTTACACATTGTCCCACCTCATGCCACCCCTCACTCTGCGTTTTTCCACTGGCTAAAGCAAGTGATTCTTTACTCCAGTCGCGCGGCGCGAGCACTGTCGGACAAGCAGTTAACTACCGAACTCCCTTGTTCGAAGCCTACAACCGTTCCAGCTGCTGCTAGTTACCTTCCTATTGTAAAGGACCTCAGGTTTGTATAGTTAGGAAAAATGCAATTTTGGACAAATTGCCATGTTTCCTTAAAAACGTCGAGGCCGGGGACCGTGTTCCGATTGCTGTGATGAAAATGCCCCAGCATCTATGGGTACAAGTGGTGTGCGGATTTATCACAGGAAATGGGAAGTTTGTTGACACAAGCGACTCAGCAAACATCGAGATGGCGTCAATCTTCTAAGTTATTTAAGCGTAATGGTAATATTAAAGATACATATAAGTACCTCACTTGGACTTCAAACCTGTTAATTTTGTTTTTGGTGCCATAGTATGGAAGGAATGTTTGTTGAATTAATCTCATTTTCATAAATGAACATATGCAAGTCCATTTGTACTTGAACATAAGTCCATTCATACAGCAAATTAATGAACATACAATAATGTCTGTAGATGCATGAATGTAGCATGCTACTATTTGCCTATTGTTTGGACACAGTTGTTTATGCTATGTTGCGCTCTTTAACCCCTTCCCACCCAGGACGTACCGTACTACGTCACTTGACAGCCAGCAAGTAATCCCAGGACGTAGCGTAATACGTCCTTCCCCTCTCTCTTTTGTACCGAGAGCTGGTGTGTTAGGATTGTGTATTTGAAGACTTCTCGTTGCTGGGATATGCTCTCTCATCCCTTGTCAAACATAAGCTCCGCCCACTAGCCAATCAGAGCGAAGGAGTAAGGCATCTCGTGGCGTTTCAGTGACGGAATTGAGATGTCACCATATTTCACCAATGGGGGCTCAGCATTTCAATCTTTCCTGTCTTTTCCCGTTATTTATCACTCAGGCAGACATGTCGACTCGCATATAGACAATAGTGCAACTAGAATTCTTTTGATTATCGCTCGGATTGCTTCTTTATCAATTTCTGCCTCGTATTTTTAGTCATGGGTGACTCTGGAGATTCCTCAGATGAAATATATGTACCAGGGGAATCTGATGATGAAAATGAGACATCAGATAGTGTGCAATCAGTAAGTGATTGCGAATTATTTGACGAAATTGAGCCTGTCACAGAAGGTTGGCGGTGGTTGTCCGACATCTTTGATGATTCTCGGCCAGATCCTGTTCCTTCCCTCAGCGATCCCAGTCACAGGGTGGATATTTATTTGTTCAGGATCGGGATTAGAAAATATAATATATATATATATGTGTGTGTGTGTGTGTATAGGACATATATATAAACCCAGGAATACATATACATCACTAAAGTAGTAATAAAAATTAAAAATTTATAAATCACGGATATAGCTTTATATACATAGAGACAGTTTCCGAGTACCTACATGTACACATACAAATATATAGAAATTCATACATAGATATATACACACATACATACACTTTCATATATACATTATAATCAATAAAGAAACATGAATAATGAGGAGAAGCAAACTCTGATTGTGATATTTGAATTTGGGTTTATCTGATATAGCCTACTTGCAAGCGGTTGCGTCATCTGGGTGGGTGGGAAGGGTTAATTTATCCTTGTCAGTGGAAGGAGATCATCGTTGGAGGGCTGGGGACCAAGACTAACTCAACATGGTGGCCTTCGCTTGCAAGGAGGGAGAGCCCTCTTCCTCGGTTTGAGCTGAGGTGGCCCCTACTAACCTGACTATTTTCCAGCATGGAGGTGAATATGTAAACATAGAGACCAGGCAGTCCCTAGGTCTCCAAGGAGTTCATTTGATGCTAGGTTTGTTGGGTCACCTTCAAGCAGCACAAATCATGCTCCAGCGATTCACACCTCTGCAACAGTCGGTACTTCTTCGACTGTCGCGAAGTCCACTAATTATCTATTGCCAGTGGGTGTCTCCATGCATCCCACCCTGACAACCCCAATAGTAGTAGATAAGACTATCACTCCTATAGTGACTTTTGCTGTCCCCCTGGTTCCAGTTCCTTTGTCTTTCCAAATTGGGGAGCAGGTTCTCCATGTCCTCTTGAAGACAGTAAAGAAGAATAAGTCCAGAAGTCAAAGAAGACATCCAGGAAAGTATCATTATCTTCACTGTTGTCTTCCTCTTCTGCCTCTGCCTCCTTCCCTCCCTCTTCCGAAGCCCACAGGCAGAGGAAGGAGGTTGCTTCTCCCTACCAGGGACTTGGGAAGGGGCATCTTCTCTTCCCTAGAAAGACACAGGGGATCTCTTGTTGGTGCTCCCCGGTCTGCGGGCACAGGGACTGAGTCACTAGTCTCTTTGAGACTCAACTGATTTCGGAGCCAAGGGTTCTTGGTCCTCCGTGGAGAACCTAACACCCAGCACTTCAGCTCGGGGTCCTGCCTTGAAACATAGTGCTGTGCCTACCTCTGTTCGAATCTCTCGATCTTTGAAGCAGAGGTATTCCGTGGAACCTTCAAGTACCATGGAAGGCTGGAGTATGCGAACTTCCAAGATGGTGAGTGTAGTTCAGTCAACCAGTTCACGTTCTGGTGCGGAGCGCCTCAGTGGCGTGACCGGTATGGTCTTGGCGTGCCACCTCGGTGGCCATGAGTTCAATTCTCGGGCATTCCACTGAGGTGTTAGAGATGTGATTTCTGGTAATAGAAGTTCACTCTCGACGGGGTGCGGAAGTCACGTAAAGCCGTTGGTCCCGTTACTGAATAACCACTGGTTCCATGCAACGTAAAAGTACCATACAAACAAACAAACAAAGGTTCTGGTGCGGGCATGTGAGAGAGGACAGGGTTAAGCAAGCAGGTGCTTCCCCTTTCCCTTGTGCTACTCACCCGAGTATGCACTAAGGGTCCCGTGAAGGTGTTGCAGATTCACCGGGATTTGCATGAAGGAGGTTCCCCTTGCAGTCTTTCTGCCAGGGGACTACGGTCTTCAAGATGATTGGAGTACGTCGCTAGGATGGTACAGACACTTGACCAAAAGTGTGTGATCACTCTCCTTAGCCCCCCACTCATTTACATTCATGTGATTAGGCCCACTTGCCTCTTGAGAACCATTGCGTACTGTCTTGCAACCTCTTTGCTCTCCTCCAGACAGCCCCTCTTCGCATTTGTGTGATAGAAGGGACTCTCCTAGACCTGTGAGGCCATTGCCACCTCAGGTTGGTGATTGTTTTTAGCCTTCCTTGCCTGTTGTTGATGACAGGACAGGTAAGGGTACTCACTCCTCCTCTTCCCCTTGACTTCCGGGGTGGTATACCGGGAAGCTCAAGTCAAGACAGAAGTGGGCCCACAATTCGGTTACAATCGCTACCCTGGTCACAGCCCTACCATGAGGACGTACAAAGTGGGCAAGGTTCTCTGACCTACCTTTTTGTATGTCCAAGTGGTTGAGCAGGGATTTGGGTATTCTGGTGAGGGTTTCTCCAGCTGCAGATAGAGTATTGGAGGGATGACTGCTGTGGATCGGAAGGCCCCAAGGGTCCTCTTCCCCATGATGCAGATTCTCTTGAGATAAAGTGAACCTTTTCTGAGATTTTAGCACTGATACATCAGTACAACAATACAACAATCTCAGGGAAAGGATCATGGCAATGTCCACCTATCACCTCTAGCCTCAAATGTTTCTGGGTATCCGAGAAGGAACCCAGAGCCTCTGTAGGCTTGCCGTGGTCCTCGCTTGCTAAGTAGGCATTTAGATCAGGTAAAACGCTTGTCTCGGAGAAGAGTTCCCTTCATCACAAACTGTTCAGCCAAGCTACTACCCCCACCTCTGCCTAGCCAGAAAAATACTACGTGCCCTCAATAGACTATGCTGACAAAACAGGTCAACCCAGACTTGGTTTGCCGAGCTCCAGGTCTTGCTGCAACATCTTGGTGCAGAGGACATAATCCTCATGTAGCAGGAAACACCAACCCTGAAAACCCTTGCTATGGCAGCCTTCCAGACAGTTTCCTGGGTGGCCCTGTGGTCCCTCAGTGTCCAAGATTGCAGCCTCGAGGTTGGGGATGCGTCAATCCCTTGGAGGACTTGATGTTTGGAAGAATTGTTTGCCAGGTCTAGTGGTAGGGTGATCTTCTATCTGGCCTACCAGATAGGAAACTTGTGTGCCAATTTGGCGTTGAAGGGGAGGGATGCAGCCTTTTGGATCTACAAGTATGTTGGCCTGGACTCCACTTTGGCTCTTAGGAACAGACCAGTATGGGGTTCTTCCTCTCTCACCTGTCGTGTCATCAGTAAGAACCAACTTGTCCACCAGGTAGTGAAAAAGGCCTCCAGGTCTTTGCATGTTGCTACGGCCCGACCTTCAGGTGTGGCTAGCAGGTCCTGAGCCCTGAAGAAGTCCCAGGCTTCAATGGGCTCTCGAGGAACAACAGCAGGTCAACGGAGTCCCCCACACTGCCCAGCCTTTTTTTAGCAAGAAACTCAAACCCACCGAGACTCGCTACAACACATTTGATAGCGAGCTCCTTGCCGTCTACCAGGCTGTCCGCCACTTCAAATATCTCCTGGAGGGTGTCCCCTTCACCATAAGGACGGACCACCAGGTGCTGGGCCACGCCTTCATCAAGGCGGGCGACGCCTTGTCCGCAAGGCAGCAACGTCATCTTGCAGCCGTCTCCAAGCTCGGGTTCTCCATCAAGTACGTCCCTGGCGAAGAATCCCGTAGCTGATGCCCTCTCGAGGGACGAGATCAACTCCCTTCACCTCGGCATTGACTACGAGACTAGCGAGTGAACAAGCCTCCTACTCCCAAGTACCAGACTACCAGACAGCCATCACTGCCCTTCACTGAGAGGACATCCCCTTTGGCCCCTCCAGGACAACACTCCTCTACAATACCAGCACAGGACGCCCACATTCCCTGAGTACCCGCCTCTAGCACATGTTGCCTCACACGACAACCAGGCTCCTGATGAGAAAGTTCGTGTGCAAGGCTCAGGAAGGACGCTCAGGAGTGGGCCAGAAACTGCATCTCGTGCCAGAGTAGCAAGGACTGGAAGACACCGAATTGGGGTTAGGCTCTTTTCCCCAGCCCAGGCAAAGATTCGGTCACATCCACGTTGACATCGTCGGGACTCTTCCTCCATCCAACGGTGCCAGATACCTCCTGACAGTGATCGACTGGTCTTCCAGGTGGCCTGAGGTCACCCTGATGTCAGAAAGCCCACTGCACAGCAGGCCTGTGCCGAAGCCCTCCGACCGGACCAATTGGATCAGTCACTTTGGAGTGACTGACGACGTTATGACGGACTGAGGACGCCCGCCTTCACATCAAGAGCTCTGGTCTTCCCTGGCATGCCTGTTGGGGACCAAGCACACACCACGACGTCCTACAATCCCACAGCCAACGGCATGATGAAAGGTCCAACACACTCCCTCAAGGCTTCCTTAATGGCATGCTGTTAGGGCCCCGATTGGAAGGCACAGCTTCCCTGGGTCGTCATCGGTCTCTGCACCGCCCCAAGAGCCAGTGGCGACCCTTCCCCTGCAGAGAAGATGTATGGGGAGACCCTGACAGTGTCAGGTGAATTCTTCCTCGCTGACAGCGACGGTCCTGATATTACCTTGGCTAGGTTGTATGCAGCCACCCAGAAGTTTGTTCCCTGCCAAGAGATGTACGTCAAGAGAGGAGGAAGCAGTTCAGCCCACAAGCCCTGGACTCCTACAGGTTTGTCTTCGTGAGGAACGATGCTGCTCGCCGACCCTTGACGAGGCCCTACCGGGGCCCTCACCGAGTCGTCCGTCGGGAGGAGAAGGCATTCCTCGTGTCAATTGGCGGCCACGAGACTGGGTCTAGATAGATCGCCTCAAGCCCGCCATCATCCCCGATGAAGACGACCCCGCTGAAGGCCCTCGCAAAACCCTGATGCCGCTGTTTCCTGACAGTGCCCCTAAACGTCGTTGAAGCCACTCAAGGAAAGCAGTCAAACCCCCCACACGCCCACTACCAGGGGCGGTATCCTGCTTTCCGGCCCTCAAGACAATGAGGACACGCAAGACTCCCCTTAACCGAGGGAATCACGAACCCAAGGACCCCTCAGCTCCCGCAAGATTCTGTTAGTCATCCAATGATTCTATGTAATCACTGTCTGTGTGGGTGGGGGGGGGGAGTATTTGTAAGGCGACATTCAGTCGAATGCCATGTGACAGTGTTTTTGATATAGAAAAGGCATATGACACTGCTTGGAGACATGGGATTCTGAAGACTATGCATAATGGTGGTCTACGAGGCAAATTACCTTTATTTGTGAAATCCTTTTTACATCGTAGGTATTTTAAAGTTAAAGTTGGCAGTACTTTATCAGAGAAAAAGTGCCAGAAGAAGGTGTTCCCCCAGGGTAGTGTTCTCAGTGTAACACTTTTTGCTCTGGCCATAAACAGTGTTGCAGCTGTCATTCCAAGAGAGGTTTTAAAGGACACTGTTTGTGGATGACTTGTCAATATCCTTTGCTGCCACCCGGATGACTGTAGCAGAAAGAAAGCTACAATTAACAATAAATAAAATAGTAAGTTTGGGCTGAGAAACAGGGTTTTAAAATCTCTGTAAGCAAGACTACTGCTGTCCACTTCTGTCGGATCAGGGGAGTGCATTCCTGATCCAGACCTCTATTTGTATGGCCGTAGAATCCCATGTGTAGAACAAGCACACTTCTTAGGCCTAGTTTTTTGACAATAGATTGACTTGGGTCCCCCATATAAAACATATAAAAGCAAAGAGCCTAGAAGCTCTACACATCTTGAAGGTGCTTTCTCACCCACCGTTGGGGGAGCTGATAGAAATCTGTTACTAAAGCTTCATAAATCCCTAATCTTGTCAAAGCTGTCATATGGTTGTGAAGTTTATTCTTCAGCCTCCTCATCTAACTTGAGAATTTTAGATTCGGTGCATCATTCAGGTATTCGTATAGCCACAGGAGCTTTCCGGTCGTCACCAATACCTAGTATGCTAGTTGATGCAGGAGAGATGCCCCTTGAACTCTATCGCCAGTCATCATTACTTCGGTACTGGTTTAGAGTGCAAAGACTCCCCAAATCTCTGGCATTTGCTGTGGCAAATAGAAATTTTTTTAACGGTTTTTATGAAAGTCATCCAAGGTATCCCACTCCTTTTAGCTATAGAATTAAAAATATTTTAGAGGATACGAATATTAAAAAATTTCCACATTATCCCCTTGTGTATCCCAGTACTCCTGTCTGGAGGTTACCTGATGTGAAATTCTGCAGGTACTTTAGTGGGGCAAAGAGGGATAAATCTGATGAGGAAATGAGGTCCATATTTTTAGAGCATGTATCAGAGCATGTAGATACAAGTTTTTTATATTTACTGATGGCTCTAAGTCCAATATGCTGGCGTTGGATATGGGTTTTTAGCGAATCTTTTAACGAAGAGGTGCACTTCCTTCTGTTGCCTCAAACTTTACAGCTGAATTGTATGGCATCCTAATAGCACTGGAACATATTACAACACTCCCAGTTTGTAGCTATACAATATTTTGTGACTCCAAAAGTGCCCTACAGTCCCTGGAAGTCTTTAATACTGATCATCCCTTGGTGTTGAAGATCTTGCAAGTGGATTTTTTTGCACCAAAATAGAGGCAGCATTGTTTCCATTTTTGTTGGGTTCCCGCCCATGTGAACATATCGGGAAACGAAGAGGCAGACAAGCTAGCCAAATCAGCAGCGCAAACTTTGTACCGAGAAAATGCCCTGTTCCATACGAGATACATTCTATGATATATGGAAATCCATCCAGCAGTTATGGGTACTTCGTGGGACAGAGTAGGCCCCAATAAAATGAAAGAAAAGTTACTAGGTCAGGACACACCCTTGGAACATATGACTAATACCAATTGGAAAGGAGGAAGTTGGGATAGATTACCCAAACATTCCATAATTGAACAAGGGAAGTGGGAGATTTTATTGTGTAGATTACGTATTGGCCATAACGCGTTTAACTCATGGCTTTCCTGATGGATGGGGAGAATGAGCCTTCTGTGATGATTGCTTAGTTTCCACTAACCGTTAGGCATTTGCTGGTTGAGTGTCCCAGTCTGGTGGAACTTAGGAATCGTTTTTTAGGTATAGTAGTGGAGCAGGGGGTAATTATAGCATGGCAAAACTGTTGGAGAAAGCGCATGTATTAATAACAAAATTATCTCTTTATCAAAGAAGCTGGTCTTCTCAAAAATATATCTGACAGCTGTGCTGTCTTAGTATATACATTTTTTTTTTTTGTTTTTTTTTTTTTTTAATAGTTTTACGGTTGTGATCAATCACAATTCTTTTTATCGGAAATATATTATTTATATTTTTATCAGAAATTTAATTTATTTTTTTTTAAATCAAAATTTATATATCTCTCATAAAGATAAAGTTATTTTGAATGTTGTATATATATTATAAAAGTTAAAAGATCACATTTAGTATTCGGCGTCGGTGACCCTGGTAGTTGTGACGCCAGATAACTCACAATCAATCAATCAATCAGTCGAATGTTCGCCCTTCCATTGTAAAAATCCTTATATCTATATATCTTCTTTTCTTCCAGGCACTAAAATGTAGAGCATTTTATGCCCTTCTTTTGATGTATACATGTTGGGAATCCGTTCCCTCTATGTAGTGTTATTCATGTATTTTCCTCTTGTGAAGAAACTTACAGGGGGGCCCTGTCCTTTTTGTTTGTTTGTTCGTTTGTGCGTGACGGACACTACGCTTCCGCCCTCACGCCATCTTATGTATAGCCTCATTTGCCGAATAAAGTTAGTTTGCTCTCTCTCTCTTTTCTTACTCAGACCTCACAAGATCACGCTATTCATTAAACTTCATATTTATTGGGTACGTCACCTCATTTTATATATTAATCATCTTCACTAATTAATTCTTTTACCATATTATTTATTTACTATTCATTACAACACTGAATGGCCTTCTTGGCCCCAGTGTATGGTGTTTTGCCCTAAATATCATACATCCATCCATCCTGGTCAGCTAACGGGAGAAAACTTCACATGCTAATGTTTATCATAACTCATAATTAATTAAGGCCACTGAATCAAATTCTGAGCTACAAAAATAGACTTCACGTCAAAAATCTAATAACCACTAACTGGTTAAAAGAAGGAGTCAGAACTTCCAAAATGAAAATGCAAAATGTCATAGAAAATGGAATCTCATTACACCAATAGGACTAAACAAATTGTACGACCCAGATTCCCCCTTATCATTTTGCCACCAAATAATGATCATTAGTCACTACTTAGTTGAAAACAAACAAGTTTTTTTTTGTCGTTTCAACTCTTTCTTTTAGGCTGACTTGAGTATCATAGCAGATTCACAGGTCCATCACAGTGCAAAAAGAAATACTTCACATGAATAAACAAAAGATTCACTGAAATGACACAAACATAAAAGATATCATCAAAACTAATGGGTACAGAAAAACAACGTAAAACCGAGATGCCAAAAGAACATAATGGCATTTTAACCTGTAAATGCACAGCGTATAAAGAAATAAAAGTTTCAGAATTAGATACTCGCTCCCAGCAAACATGGAGAATCCATCTCCCAAAAAGATAAGTCCTTCAACTCAAAAGAGCATTAACAAGTTCATGCCAGAGTGGAAAGTTTTCTCACATTTTCTTTTAAGCTAAATGTTCTGTGACGAACTCAGGCATGCACTTTCCCAGTGACATCACATCAGGAGATTCCGTTACAGACAATGCAATATGGGTCAAATAGAACTCCCAGTCACAAAAAGAAACACAATGTGACCATACCCTAATCACGTCTTGTGAGAATGCTCGAGCGAGGTGGACGTTCACAAAAACCGTGAATTTCAATTGTGAGATGTGAATCTGAACTCTGTAGGTCAAATAAATAGTTGTTGATACAATCAAGGCAAATAAAAAGCTGGTACAATCACAGAATGGCTGTGTTCACATCTAATGCGTTAGTAAGTTTGCTGAATAACGGCTACTGTATCACACAGTAAAGCATTTTATAATAAATATATATACAGGCAGTCCTCGGGTTACGACTGTCTCGGCTTTACGAACTGTCTCGGCTTACAACGTTCCGAGGTTATGACGCTTTTCAATTATATTCATCAGACATTATTTCCATGGTTACAACGCATGTTCCAGTGTTATGACGCCTACAACGCTCATCTGGCAGATGAAATATGACACCAAAAATGCAAAATAATCAATATTTGAAGGTTTTTTTTATGAAAAATGCCATAAGAATGCAGTTTACATAGTTTTCAGTGCACCCACAAAGGATTAAAAGTAAGGTTTTCTTAGGATTTTTTATGATGTTCCGGCTTACGACGCGTCTCAAGAACGGAACCCCCGTCGTAACCCGGGGACTGCCTGTATCAATACATTTACGTATATCATAGCAACTTTACTTAGGCTGTTGGTGATGACTGTTGGTGAAGGTCCGTGAAGAATTTTATGCTTGCGTTTTTGTTATAGGTTTCAGGCTAAAAATTGCATTTGATTGATTTTGTGAGGGTGCTGCAGATATGTAGCTACTTTTATTGTTTGCCTCACTACAGTAGTACAGTAATAGTAATCCTTTTCTCAAGACAGCTCTTTTACATCTTTGGGAAGGTCTTATTTTGCACTTTAAGTATTACCATAAATAGTAAAGTATTCCAAATATAGAAGTAAATTGTAAATAAGTTAATGGAAAGAAACTTCATGTATTGTACTTTCGTCATTACGTACTATACTGTACTCTAATTCTCAAGTGTACCACTACTCTGATACCAATACTGCTGGTATTATGTTTAAAGTTTTTATAAAATATCATCAGAATGAGTATAAATAGTGAGTTAAACAACAAGGGTTTTTATTTTCTGATGATCTTCAAACCTGCATTCCAGCTGTAAAATTAGTTTTGTGTGCTTAGTTCGTCTTGAAGGTTTCAGGCTGAGTAATAGATAAATCGAAGAAATTCTGGTTGTGTAATTAATTTCTTGTGTGGGCGTTGCAATAAATGTAACTAAGGGTTTTTATTAATACTCTTCTTTTTATCTTGCAGGGTTGCTTCAGAAAGGTAGGTCCACCATGATGCACGTGAGCCTTGAATTTTAGAGATTTGTCTGTTGTAGAATTTAGTTTTAATCCGTACAAAATATTGTCGAGATATTGGTATGGTTGTTTATACGTTGTTTCATGCAGTGCACGCATTTCATTGCTGTGTGTATGGAACTGTGTCCTCTAAAAAGAATGTTTATACTGTAAGAAGTGGTGTCTGTTATCCCATGTTGTTTTGGGAGTTGTGTACCATAGATTTTACAATGTCGTCCAGTGGTTTACTTGGGAATTCCGTATGCGAAAACGTGCGAGGTGTCGTGAAATGTGTTTCCGTTTGATGTTGAAATTGGCGATGAAAAAATTTTCTGATTAAATCTATCAGGGTATGGTGATTTATTGAATATTGTCGAAGTCCATGAAAGTTCATTAATTCATTATATGCCATTGTATTTTTTGATTATGTGTAGTGTTCATTTCATTTGTTATCTATAACGTTGAGCCCCACGTGTGTATATATATATATATATATATATAATATATATATATATATATATATATATATATATTATATATGTATATATATATATATATATATATATATATATATATATATATATATATATATATATAAAGTATGATGATTTACGTTGAGAAAGTCAAGTTTGTTTAGTAGCTAGTCAAGGCTCATTGTATATGATGCTACTTTGAAGGCTTTTAATCAGTGAGAAATGTTTTTATTTCATTGATATTTTTTCAAACTGAAAAATTTCGTAATATGAACGTAAAACTATGAAATATTTAACAAGATAATTTTGCAGAAAGCATTCATTGCATTTTGACGTTTATTGGTTTTTGAATGAGATAATGATGATCCTGCGTATGTTCTCAGGACTGCCATTCATTGCACACTGTACCTGTTTATTGAAAGTTACTGCTTCATAGCAAGTTGCATCTCTCATTGTAGTTGAATACGTTTTTATTTCAAAATGTGACACTTTTTTTTTTTTTCTTATTTCACAAAGGAAAAGAACGGTGGAGGAAGTTGCTTTCTGTTGGTTGCTGTTAGATTGGGTAGGTGCTCGATATTTTTTTTTTTCTTATTTCACAAAGGAAAAGAACGGTGGAGGAAGTTGCTTTCTGTTGGTTGCTGTTAGATTGGGTAGGTGCTCGATAGGTTTCCGTCTTGCAGTGCTTTCTTTCATGCAGATATTTGCTTCTATGCTAGAATCATTTGTGCGCTCCTCAGCTTGCTTCTACTTCGGTTGCTTCTTGGCGTGTTCGGTTTGTTCTATGATATTAGTTCGATTCTTCTGTGAAATGATTTGAGATAGTCACATTTCGATGTTGTGCAAGATCATATACAGCAAAAAATTAATGATGGTAAGGAAAGAATTAGTCTCGTATTTGAATGAGTTAGCAAAGCTCTGATAGAAAGCGTGACTTCATTGATTTTGGCAAGATGTCGATATTCCTTAACGAATAACCAATAGCTTAAGAATTGCACAAAAGGAAATGTTTGTTGACTACTTTCCGAAATATTTGGAAGATAATGGAAAAGTATTTAAAAACTGAAAAGTAATATTTGAAAAAATGTTTTAAGAAATTTTGATATCTGATTTATTTTAATGTTAATAATGCTAACAACTTTTTATGAGTTTTTGCACATTTTCATTTTTCTAGAATATTACCTGTATATACGATTTTTATAATAGGAAATGCCTTCAAGGTTTCATCCATTGGTGGAAAAACTTGGCAGATGGCTGCAATTGGTGAGTGTTATAACATTTTTCATGAAGTGTTATAATTTTTTTTCATTAAATTCTAATACAAAATTTTTTCATTTGTATAGTCTTTCTGTGATTGAAACGCTTTTAGTTGTAATTGCAAGGTATTCGTCAGCTAGGATAAATAATTGTGGAACATTTACAGAATAACGACGGTGTCAGTTCTGATAATAAGCGTTCAAAGTTGCCCTCCCTGCGCTTTGGCTTAGTTGACCAGTTTGAAAAATAATTATAGTGCATCGTAGAAGAAACTAGAATTTATATAAGTAATTGCGTGCTTCACATTAAGGTAATTGCCTTTATATGTACACGAAGCTTTGAAAGTAGTCAAAATTATAATTCAGATGAGTGCATTAAACCTAGTAAGGGGTAGTGGATTTGGGGATTGGGGTTTGGGATATGGGAAGAGGTGCCTTGGGTACTTTGAATTTAATAAGGAAAAGCTCTTTTCTTGGGAATAAAGGCAATGTCTGTGGCTAAGGCTTTTGTGGTGTGTAGCTAGTTATGAGCTGAAGGTCGGGTGCTATAGGCCTGGTTACAGGATAGTTATTAAGTTACATTGATTATATTGAAATCAAGTTATATTGATTGCATTAAATTAGTCCTCCTTTGTTATCAGGGTAAGTATCCTAGCACTTTTGATTTGATTTGTTGCTTATATGAAATGGCAAAATGGAAAGATGGTCCGAGGCATCACCAGAAAAGATCCCCTGTATCCACACCAATGCTTTCCTGGTAAGTTGGAACTTTCCTCACTCCGTTCTGTTGGAAGCTAAGGAAAACGGGCCGAGTTGACTTTTTAAAGAAATTAGTCAATATAGACAAGTACAGATGAGTTCATTTTTATCTTTCTGATACACTTAAGTAAAAAATATTTGATTGAATTCGATTAAATCATTTCAAGTAATAAACAATAACTTGGCATTAGTAAGGGAATTTTAGCATCTGACCGACGGGAAAAAATTTGTAAACATAATTTGTCCACCAAAAAGGAAATAAATTTTTTTTTTTTTTTAAAGACCCCCTACCAAAATCTTTAGGGGAAAAAACTTTTTTTTTTTCTCTCCCTCATTATACTACTACACTGGGAAGTTCTCGTATTATAAATCCCGAATTTCTGAGGTGTAGGTCTTGCATCCATCCGTATCTGAGACGGACAAGCCTGCCAACAGTGATCCACACTTTTGCGCATTTCCACAATATTTGACTCTACATACTTTCTATGTGTGCCCTGGTTTATTACAATTGTAGCAATGCAACTGCTGTTGCCTTTGATCAATCTCGTTGTATTGTATTTCTAGGACCGGTTCCATTAAAAAATGTACTATCCACCATAGAACATTTGGACATATGTTTCTGAATTTTGGCATAAATTAGTTCTCGTCTGACGCAGTTTCAATCTTTTTATCAAAACTATCTATGAGGGCATCTGGGACGTCACATAGAATCATTGCGAAATGCATCAATTTATGTAATTGTCGAGTGAGACATTATACCCATTTAACCATTTGGAATTTCTCAATTTCTGTATCCACTCTCCCGCTGAGTAAATAAGTTTTGAGCTATGCTCAGTAAGGCTTGTTGTGCCTTTTCTAATTTTGTACAGCCCTCTTAAATCTCTTACCATATCTCAGTGTTCTTTTGAGCCATAAGCCGCCCTTAAAAATGCTTGTAATTCGGTCCATGACCAACATTTTGTGTACTGAAAACTACGGCATCTAAATGACAAAATCCCCTTTATTGAAATCTAACAAGGCTTTTTCCCTTGGTGTTAAATAGTTATTCATCCCCTCAATAAAAATTTGCACTGGTTGGGACAGAACGCCAAGAATGCCTCGAAAAGGGCTAACTCCTGCATTTATGTTTGTTATTTTGTATACTAACATCAGGCTTGTACTTGAGTAGGTCATTTTGCTTTCTTTTTGATAACACTTATGCTTAAGGATTCGCCCCGACCTTAATAACATCGATATATTTATGTCCACATAAACCACCAACCCAAAAGTAATAACATATCATTCACCAAAAAAAGATAAAATAAACATGCACCAATCCAATAAACCGCTTTTTGCATCTAGCTGCTTCTCAGGTTCAGGTCAGGAGATGGTCTATAAAAAACTGGAAGAAGCTAGCGAGAGAATTGAGAATGTATCTTGAACCAAAATTTGATGAGTTGGCGCAACCGTTCACCTAGCAGCCTCTCTCTCTCTCTCTCTCTCTCTCTCTCTCTCTCTCTCTCTCTCTCTCTCTCTCGCTCTCTCTCTCTCTCTCCTCTCTCTCATGCCATGCACAGAAACAAAACTTATTGTACCACTTTTTTTTTAATGCATTTCAATACAACTAAACCCGTAATGTCCGCTGAATCCCGAGGGACATAAATTTAACACCAATAATGAAAAAAAATAAGCTTATACAGTCAAGTCTTCATAGGTCCGAAGTCAGTACCTGGCTACACTTGCAACAGCGTGTAATTAATTCCCGTTATATAAATTCAACACCCCCCCCCCCTTCCCGGAAACACAGGAATACGTCTTTACACTGAACAGCATTTAAGATCACTGCCAGCAGTAGCTACCCGGCTTAATTCCTGACTATCGGATGAATTCCCCTCAAATCAGCAAAAGCGTCAGTGGCCAGATACATAATTATAACCACTTTTCCCCAAAATATGCCTATCTTAACTAATTCTAGTCTCTTTGGAAACGTTACCTATAGGCTTGAATGTTCAATCACTCAAAAAAGTTCTGCTACATATTTCAAAACTTTTCGGTGAACAGATTATTATAGTGACTTCTGGCGTTATCTGGCACCTTCGCCGTAAGTGATTGAAATAGTAACATCTGGCGCTATCTGGCAACTCCGCAATAAGTGCTTGAAACAACTCAGACACTACTGGTGTTCTAGAGAGATTAACTCCCGTTTCCCTTAAACCGAGACTTTTGTTATTGCGGTAATGTTACGTGATGAAAGGATGTTACTATTATACTTCAACGGTCATCACTGTTCTTAGTCTTTAATATTTCATCTCCAAAAGCAATCACTACCTTTGTTTGATCGCCTTCATATGTGTGATCTTTGTAGACATAGGCCTACAACTATTATAAGTTGAACAATATTAGTCTTAGCAACATCAACAATACGACTTCTATAAAAATCTGCAGGAATATTATTATGAATAAAAGTTTACTAGAATGGCATTTTAATGACTAATCCATTGCTTAATACTGTAAATTAGTGAAACCTAATATTTTTTTTTATTTAGGTAACATACACTAGATGAAAAATAAATGTGTATTTTCAGTGTTATACAACTAAATAAATATGTATTTTCGGTGTTACAAGTTAACAAGAAATATTTGCATTTATAATAACGAGAAAGAAAATGAGTAAATAAATTTATATAATATATATATATATATATATATATATATATATATTAGCATTCATAATAAAGAGAATTACCTGCACCAGAAGTAATCTATACCCATCTTTCGTCAAATTAAACACACAACCAAACAAAATAACTCTCTCTCTCTCTCTCTCTCTCTCTCTCTCTCTCTCTCTCTCTCTCTCTCTCTCTCTCTCTCTCTGCATAGAATCCACAAGTTTTTTCGCAAATGTTGACCTCGTGACGCTTTGGCCCAAGTGACTCCCATACTGACTTGGCAGGACTAATTCCAGTCTCCTTTGGCCCTTATTTCGCTACTATCCCATTTGCTTACAATATTAGCCCAAAGATTTTCTATTGGGTTTTAAGTCTGCAGATTTCGCTGGCCATTCAATCCGGATAATATCATGATGGGCTGTAAACCATTCTTTTACTGCTTTTGTATTATGGACAGGAGAATTATCCATCACTACTAACTGGTTCCTGATCTTGGATGAGTAACCTTACAGATGGAGTAAGGACTACTTCAATATTTCAATATACTGATGGCTATTCAACCTTTCACTGACATCGATCAATTTTGTAATTGAATTACAAAAATTCTAAATGGTTAGCTGGCCCCTCCTTTTTTTCCCCAAAAATTTTTTAGGCACTTTTTCTCCCAGTCACATTAAACATTCAGAAGATTTTTGTCAAATTCAGAGAAGCACATATACCACTTCACAACATAAAACTTTTAAGCCTTGACGTAGATTCCCTATTCACAAAAGTACCAGTACAGGAAGTTCTTCAGTTTTTGAGGGAAAAATTATCCCCCTATCCAGATAATTTCCCATTGGCGCTTGACAAAATAATAGTTAGTTGAATTATGTGCATCTAATGACGTATTTTCATTCGGGGACTCATTCTATAAGCAAAAATTCGGGTGTAGTATGGGTAGTCCTTTAAGTCCTGTTTAGCCAATCTGTACATGGATATTTTTGAAACTACTGTAATAAATGCAATAAAACCCAAAAACATGCTGTGGATGAGATATGTAGATGATATTCTTACATTTTGGTATAATAGGTGGGATAATTTTAATGAATTCCTATCAAAATTAAACACATTAGTGCCCAGTATCAAATTTAAAGTTGAATGGGAAACAGGCAACAAAATTCCTTTCCTTGATGTGTTAATAATGAGAGACACGACAGAATACAAATTTACCATATACAGAAAACCAACGTACTCGCTTTCATACATTCACTGCTTTAGCCATCACAACATTGCTATCAAGATAGGTGTAGCCAGCAACCTGTTTCTTAAGAGCCTTACGATTTGTTCTCCAGATTTCCTGTGAAAAGAGTTTGAACTAATTCGTAAGCAACTTTCGTCTTTAAAGTATCCTGACCATAATACATTGAGAAAGTTCAATTCACAAAGAAAGCGTAATTTTCTACCGACCTCCTAAAAACAAGACCAAAGATACTCCCAACAATAAAATAAAAATTCCACACCTGGACACGATTAACCCCTTCCCTCTCACATTTTTTATCCCAACTTCCAGTCTTTATGAAGCATATTTTTTTATTGTTTATTTCTAAAGTATATGCTAAGTGATAAATCACCTCGAATATTTCTATAAAAAAAACATTGTCAGGATAGTGTTCAACTATTACATAACTTCTCAAGGCAGAGTTTTCTCGGAAATTATAAAAAAAACAAGGAAAATAAATGAGTATATTTATTGTATTTTCATCTATATTTTTATTCTTTCATAATTCTTCAATATTACAACAAAATAATTACACATGATAAATGTAAAACTTTATAACATAACTGATCTTCAAAAGAAAATGAAAGGAAAAAAAAAAACTTTGCATTTATTAAAACAATGCAATATGATAAAGTCAAAGCCTGGTGACTAACATAGAAGAAAAAATATGATGACAAAATATAATACTTTCAACAGAAAATGTAAAAGGTTTCATTATCACAAAAAGAGAAAGATTCTTGCCTTTATGAAAAGTAATAGAAAAGGACAAATTGAAATGAAAGGTTTTTTGACCCTTCATCATAATAAATAATACTTTTCTTTGCGTATTACCTATTTCAGCTTTATATTTTGAAAATAAATGTACTCCTGTACAGAACATAAAAAAAAAATAAATTCTTTCATCTTTTCCTAAAACTTAATCTTCGTGTGATACGTCCTAAAGCAAGGAGTTATACACAGTGCTACATCACACACTAAACAGCAGTATCTGCTTTCTTTCCTTAGCCTTTTTCCACTTGCATCTCGCTTTCTGCTACAACCTACACGTTGTCTTGTGGGGTTACTTTTCTTTTCTGTAGGTGGCACGACGTCTGGGAAATACCTTTCTGTAAGACGAAGAGGGTGAGGTACACTACTTGGTCGTCCTACTTTTAATGACATCATAGGTGCATGGTACTCTTTTGTGGTCTCGTCTATCACTTGAAGATGGTACTTAGAGCTGTTGCTTCT
>NC_061087.1:71217694-71225194 GCF_015104395.2 Macrobrachium nipponense | reverse complement strand
TGAATTGATTCAAGTAATAAAATATAAAACAATGATATTGGTAAATAAGAGTGATCACGTGATATATAATGATACAGTTTTTTCACTTCATCTCATTAAGATACATATGCTACAGAAAATACTAATGTACTCTGATAATTGCATAGAATGAAGATTAACATGATAAAAAATCATATTTTAACTGATAAAAAATTTCATATATGAATTGATAAATTATTAATGCTTATGCTGATTGATTCGTTGATTTTTATGCTAAATGTTATATCTGATTCATTAATCAATATACTAACTCATATATAACTGCAGATATTGGTAAGATAAAAAAGGTAACAGATTGATTATAGCTACCTGATTTGTTTATACATATGTATATGGATTCATATAATTATGATTAATATATGTGCACTTTAAATAGATTCCTATTGCGTACACTCAAAGATATATTTCGATTCCGTTATTTATGATCATTTATATATAGATTCCTAGTGCGTACACGCAAAAAATATATTTCGATTCTGTTATTTATGATCATTTATATATAGATTCCTAGTGCGTACACGCAAAAAATATATTTCGATTCTGTTATTTATGATCTTTTATATATATAGGATACATGACCGAGGTTATACTACTTCACATTTAACTAGCTTTCGAACCACTTTTCGTCCATTACACAGTTCCAGACAACCACCTATAGCTCAATGAAACGGCCGATTTCACAGGGTTAAAACAAAGGGGAAAATTTGCCTGGGCGGGTCCAACGTTCTATTTTACGCTCATACTTATTCTCTGCATCCTAAGCTACACGATTACGTTCGCGATGAATAAAAAAAACATCCCCAGCACGAGTCCTTCGCCAGCAAAGTAGAGTTGAATATCCTTCGGGTCGTAATTTGTCGGAAGTATGTCCCTTTCGTAGTCGATTTCCGACAGTCGCTGGAGCGTTCCGCATGAAAACGAGATTAACGACGAGATACGGTGTCGGTCGAAGAAGTCCATGATGGTGCTTATTCCTTTCACATTGTAGGCGGTTGTTACTCGACTGCCGTCGTCCGCAGCGACGAACGATTTTTTTGAAGTTGCGATGTGAAATTCTCGTACTGCAGGATACTGTAACCAGGTTCCATTAATCAGCCTGCAAGTGAAAATTATACTTGTCACAAGGGCAAAGTAAATTCAGACGACATCCCAAATACAGGGGGGAAGAGAGCTATTTAGACAGACTTAACCCACATGAATTCGCTGATATTTTGGAATTCAAAAGAGTCCGCTGTACAAACTTTTTTTATCCATGGCATTAACAATGAGTGAACCTATCCAGGTCTATGATGACTGTGAAAAAATATCCATAATTATACAAATAAACAGATATCAATACAAATCCCAAAGAAATTCGATATTACTGGTAGTAAATTACTAGACAAAGAAGTGGAAAAACGGAGCTATTTGTAAGATTGCAGGCAACATAAGAGTCAAAGAGAAGATTAATCATGATTCTGTTATTTCTCTATGCTAACTGAAATTAAGTTGTGATAAAATCTGATCCTATGTGCCCTAACAAAAGTTTCATATTCAATTTTCTTTCTCGCGCGCATCCTCTGAGGTTAATTTTAAAAACTTTATTAATAGGTAGGAGGTGCAACGAAAAAAACCCACTATGTAACTAATTTCTAAATAAACTTTGGGTTTTTCAAGAAAATGTGACATTTTCCCATGAATGTGATTTCCTGGATTGTAATAAGCTAATGTTGCAAGTAAATAATCCATATCCATATCGTGATACTTCTAATGTCTATGAGGTTCAGAAAAAATTAATTCATTTTGATGTTATAGAAATTCTATTTCCTCATTTTGTTTATTAATTTTTAAATGATTGCAAGTTGCATTGCGCATACCGATAGACACCTGTACCTAACGTCCTGCCTTGCCCATGAGTAAGTTCGGGCTAGCATTCCTTTCTCCAGTCAATCTGCTTCGCAAGCAGAGACGACACACAGATGAAGCCTGTGTAAGCAGATATTGAGGTTTAAAGGAACAAATGCTGATACGGCAATGATGACGTCGTCACTTGGCAGGAGATTGCTCTCAGCCAGCTAAGAGGTACGTTACTTGCTGTAATAAATACGACTTTAGGATAAATTTTTTTTTTTGTTTTTTTGAATACTCGACCCACATAGAAGAATGTCTGAAAAAAAAAACAGTACCAAAATTGAACAATATATTAGTTTCATGTTGGAAATCTGCATAATTGTAATTATGTTAAATTATATTCCATATTCAAACTAATGAAAAAGGTTTCCATACAAATTCTATATATATTATTAGCCCTGTATAAGATTCATATAGGATTATTTCATAGATAACATTTTCACTTCTAGACTTCCTGACTTTAAAATCTCTTTTATTTTATTTTATTTATTATTATTTTATTTATTTATTTATTTATTTAATTTTTTTTTTTTCATTGACTACGAATATAAATCACCGGGACAGACAATATGTCAGTAGGTTTTGATGTGTGTTTTGAACTTTTAGCTTATTTGTCATTACTAAAGCGTTAAGTTTGAGTTCAATCTTTACGCTATATATTTGGATATTTAATTAACCTACGTTTTGCTTATTGATTTTATCGTGATTCCTTTTTTATTATAATTTTGTAACCCTTCCGACTTCTTACGGAGTGTATTATATTGACTCCACTTGTATCCATATTTATTTTATTTATTTTTTTATATTTATTTATATATTTTTTTATATATATTTGATAAATTAATGGTTGGCTTGAATATGTGGAAAAGTGTTCTAGCGGCGTACCGTATAAGGCTACTTGCGGCATCAATTCTATAGATACAAGATATAAAAGATAAAGGTATTTAAAACCGCGAGAACTGCTATAATCCAGTTCGGATCCAATATCACGAGTTGTAACTCGTAAGACATTGACACTTCCTATTTAATTATCCGTTATTCTACCAAACCGATTGACTCTGGGTGATAAAATATATTTATTGGTTTTTTTCTTAATGGAAAGGAATTCACAACGTGTTAAGGAGATTATTATTGATTTACACCCACCCGAGTCACAGATTATTTATGTGTTTGAATTCCATATTTACTGATTTAGCACTCATAAATATTCGTAACGCACTCATTGCGGTGTTTGTTTTTAGTGCTATTAATTCTATATAACGTGTCAAGGAACTATTGACACTAAGAAGTGTTTATTCCCTCTGTCAGACTCGTAATTCTGTTAATAATTCTATGTATATTCTTTCAGGATTGATTTGGCACAGGATAGGCCCTTAACTGACAGGTGTCTTAGTGTGTCCCTTGTTTTCATGACACGTGTTACAATCAGTTATGTGCTTTTTATATCTGTAAGCATTGTAGGCCAGTAAAACAGTGATTTGGCTTTTCTGTGACATAGTAGGGAAACCTGGATGACGGAATGCAACCAGTTTATGACGATGGTATGAAAGAGATTATTACTACTACCTGGTCGTTAGTCATCTGCTGTGTTCGGGTTTTCGGGTTTTCCTCGTCACAGACCTATATATAATATTACATTTGATTACATTATTCTGATACACATACTTTAAAATATACTTTGCTTAGGGTTTCTGCTTGAAGTGTTTATTGTTTTTTTGCCTAGCCACTGACCCTGTTTCCGTTTCGAAGTGTTTATTGTTTGGTGTTTATTGCTGCTGACTCTGTTTCCGTTCGAAGTGTTTATTGTTTGGGTTATGTCTGTTGACTCTTGCTTTGTTCAGTTTGTAACAGTTCTGCGCTCCAACCCAGATATTCAATGCTCGCGATCTCTTGGGTTAAGGAATTTTCTTGTTTAGATACGGTTTTAACAATAGTACGGATGTTTCTATATTTTTTAGTCTAATTAATGGTTCTTTGCGGTATGGTGCGGGATTGCGGGATAATGCGTCAGCTATGATATTTTGCTTTCCCAGGTAGATATCTTATCTTGGCTCCAAAGACCTGAATGATCATTTTTCACCGAGTTCCTTTTGGACTGTGATTAAAGCCTTTGAAAAACTCGGTAAAGGACTCATGTTCGGTAAGGACTTTATCAGGATAGCCATAGATTATGAACTTAAAATGTACTAGTGTTAAAGATACCTAGCCCGTCCTTGCCTATTACTGCATATTTACTTTCAGAGGGCTTTTAGTTTACGTGAATAGCTAAAGAAAGAACTGTTTATCATATTACTGAAGTAGTATCCCTCTTACCCCTTGGTCTGAGGCGTCTGTTGCAATAAAAAAAAAAATTCCTTATTTAAATCAGGGATTTTTAAGTTAGGTAACTGCATTATTCGCTTTTAAGATATCGAACGCCTGTTGTGCTTTTTAGACCATAATAAATCTACGCCCTTCTTCGTAAGATCTGTTAAAGGAGCTGTCATGATTGAAGAGTTACATATTTACATACGATTGTAATACCCACTACAGCGCCAAAGTGCTGTATCCCCCACCCCCCTTTACGTTAATAGGTACCGGAAAGTTATGAATAGCCGACACCTTACCATGGACTACTTTAAGACCTTGACAAGACACATAAAACCTAGATAAACATGTTCGGTTTTAAAACTCACATTTAGATATTTTACTCTGAGATTATTTGTCTTTGTCTCTGTAGCACTAGCTCTAGTTTATGTGAATGTACTTCTAAGGTATTAGAAAAGATTATAAGACCAACCAATAGGCATGTAGAGTATCCCCTAAAAGTCTCCAAACACTATATTGTAATTGGGGTTGGGGCGCACGTAAGCCGGAGGCATACGTAAAATTGATAATGTCCCCTGAGTGTGCTGAAAACGGTGGTATGAGGGTACAATACTTAGGTAATGGTATCTGGTAAAAGCATTTAAGTAAGTCCAAGCTGGTGAAAATTTATTCTAACCTAACAGAGATAAGATGTCGTCGGTACATGGCACTGGAAACTATCGGGAGTCGTTTCCTTGTTTAAGTGACAGAAATCTACGCAGATACGCCAAGTCCGATCTTTTATGGCATGACGTTTTTTGAGGAAAATTATATGGGCTATTTGATTTCCTAATGGCTCCTATTACTAACATTTTCAACTTCGTCATTTATCTCTATTTTGAAATTGCTTTGGGAGTCTATACGAAGGTACGTATATAGCTTTATGTTTTGTCCTTAGACCGTATTTTGTTTTCAATGAACATCCGTTTTTCTCCCAGAGATCACTCGCTAGTGGAGAACTTCCTGGTATTCAGGTAGAGATAAAAAAAAAAATTCTGCTGAATCACCTCTGCTTGAATGACTTTACGGATATTACTTTAGATAGATTATCAGAGAGATTCATCTACGACTGGGTTGGGCGGGATTAAAAATTAGCAACAATAAAAATGCAATATATTTATACTTCCGTATCCACGTTTATGTATACGTTTTGTGGATCACTAGATTTAACTTGTTGCTGTGTCAACCGTGTCTAGGGCTTTGTTCGCGGAAATCGTTATATTTCAGAGTGTCGGGAAGATTAAATTTCATTTCCCAGCAAAGTCTTTTTACACGCACTAAGACATTCGAGGTGCATGCTTCTCGAGATTTTGCGTGCAAAGTGCGACTGCGGTTGTGGGAGAATTCTGTTGGGTCATTTGAACAATGTTACGATTTATGAGACAAATGTATAGTTTCCTTTATATAAAGTTATTATTTGATTACTGTCTCATTTTTGTTCAAACGGATTTTTAATATGTTTTGAAGGTTTATAGGATTTCCCTTTGATAAACACTCCTTATTTTGCAGGATGTAAGTTAATATTTTTGTATACCCCTAGATGAATCTTACAATTACACTAGATACAGATCAATGTTTTTTATAACTATAGAGGTATCTGTAAACGCTCGCTTATCCGGACTTCTCATTAGGGAAGTTCGAACAACAGACGGTGAGTCTGTAATACAGGATATTACGTGTACTAAAGGAATAAACAAGATATTCTAATTTTTTACGGCGCGTACAGTCGGGCTTTATCCACCACTACTTATAATAACTTACGTATTAAAAAAAAAAAAAAAAACGAAAACCTGCTCTGATTACTTTATACGGTCGTGTGTTTCATAGGAAAAATCCTTTTTAGTTCAAAAAGATATTGGCATGTATGAACCAACATCGCTTTTCCCCACTCTGCGAGAGTCGCTTATTGTGTGGAATTTGCTATGCTTTGAACAATCGGCAGTTTTGACTGACCTTGACCGCTTGACTAGGTGACACAGTCACCGAGTTTGCTTGTTTTGATTCTGAACGGGCTACTGTTTCTATTTCTTTTTGTAATAATTAGGATCCTTCTCTTTATTACCATCGCAACGTATTGTGTGTTTTTAGCATTATGTTTCTGTTACGTATAAAGCAATGAATGACGAACTATTAGGAACTGAGCGATTACTAATAAGACAAGTTATCACTACTGCATTCCCATATTAACTGTTTGTACTTCATTCTTTGCTAAAATTTGAAATAGTGAGGGATCCTGGTCAGCGCATTTAGCCTGATGAAAGTTTTTACAGACATGTTATTCCTTGCAATCCAGCCATATTTTTTAAAGTTAAGTTGAGTCATTGAGGTTCGATATTTTATATAACTCAAAAAACTCAAGGCTAAAACTGCGATCGGGACTTTGCAAAGGAGGCATTTATTGTCCATGACCCGAAATAGTGTTACCTCTAATTTATCTAGATTTGTACGGTGTTCCACTTGTTTTTGTGTGTTTTTTTAATCACTACGGTGCTTAACGACCCTATCCATGCATCTGTATAAATACAGACGTCCACTGCGTAAACGCTATTCACTGTTTAATATGATTTGTACGTAAGGAGGGTTAATAATCACCCAAAATGATAAAATTAACATAGTATATGATTATGATATTTCAGTAGAACTTCTGGAAACAGACACTCAAAGATAAAAACTCGCAGTAGCGAAATCTCAATGATATAGATAATTTCTGTAAAAAAGTAAGATTAAGAATAATCTCGTAACTTCAGCCACAGGAATAACGAAATTCGACCTGCAAAGGAAACACTCAAAGTTACTCCAAATGAATAAAAATTGTACTTAGCTTGCTTTTGTGGAAGTCTCTGTGTTCTGATAACGACACACGCCTTGGTCCCTCCTCCTCTATTTAGCGGATGACCTGGTTTGGCTTCAGTTTCCCCCGTGCGCGTTGTTTCGATGATTCGAGCCCTTGAAAGATCCGATGCTGCAGACGCGTTCGGTTTGTTTCTGAAGTGCCGGAAACGCTCACTAACGATGTTTTCTTGAATGATTCTAATGAGAGACGAAGCTTGCGTTGCCGTAGGAAAAGGACACTCGGTTTTGTTTCTTGAAGTTATTCACTAAATGATGATACTAGGTTGCTTGAAGAATCTGCTGCTTTCGTCGTCGTTGACTTCATGATTTATTATTCTGGTTTTTCTTCGTAGACATTGTAGAGTTTCTTCTGGTCCACTGCCACCAATATTA
>NC_061087.1:71185917-71215917 GCF_015104395.2 Macrobrachium nipponense | reverse complement strand
AAGTGGCTTTTTTTTTTTTTTTTTTTTTTTTTTTTTTTTTTTTTTTTTTTTTTTTTTTTTTTTTTTTTTTTTTTTTTTTTTTTTTTTTTTTTTTTTTTTTTTTTTTAGTAGAAAATTGTAGCTACTTTGGCGCCAGTTGGCCATTGGAGACGCGTCCTTTCATCAGGTAGGATTTCCAGTGTTTTTAGTGGATTTTCTTTTATTATTATTGATATAACTATCATGAGTAGTGAGAATGACAGTGATACAGAGTATTATGATGGAATGGACGATTCAGGGAGCGAAAGTGATGGTGATATGACGTCAGAATACTCTGATACTTAAGATGAAGATGATGTTCCTGATAACCAAGGCTGGCAAAGAATAACAATTACAGATGATAAACCACCCTCTCCTCACAGCTGGCATTTCCCTTTATTGTGATAATATAATTCATCATGTATATAATACTGAAGATGAAGAAAATACATATATTCAGTATTTTGACTCATTTCTTCATGACAATACTTTAAGACATTATTGTTACAGAGACGAACAGGAATGCTGAACAAAAGTTAAGTGGAAAATCAGCAGAGAAAAAGAAATGGCATCCAACATATCGGGAAGAAAAGAGGATTTTCCTTAGTGTTACCCATTATGCTACAGGGGATTGTAAAGAAACCTGAAGAAAGCCAATACTGGTCTAAGATGCCTTTGTTACATACACCAATTTTTGCTAAAATTATGCCACATCGCAGATTTTGCAAAATAAAGCAGTATTTGCATTTGTCAAATAATGAGGATTTTGACCCTGCCACTCATACTTGCCCAAAGCTCAACAAAATCTGGAAATTTTATAGTAGCATTGTTAGCAAATTCAAAAGTATGTACACGCCTGCACAAAAATGTAGCTATAGATGAAAGAAGTCTTTACTTTTATAAAGGACGTCTTGGTTGGGTAAAATATTTGCCACTAAAACGAGCTAAATTTGGATAAAATATTTCATGTGTGAATCAGGATACGTTTGGAATTTTGTTTCATTTATACAGGTCAAGGAACAATGTTTTGATAATGATTATGAAACAAGAAAAACTGCAGAAAGGCGGTATGGTGCTTACAAGAAGAAAAGTAACAGAAATAAAATGGAAGGATACAAAAGATGTATTACTTTCCACAGTGCATAACACAGAAATGGTAGAAACAGAAAAAAAAGAGGAAAATTGGTGAAGAAGCCTAAACTAGTTATGGACTACAATAACACAATGGGAGGAGTTGATAACGTAGATCAACGTTTCCAGGATTATCCTCTTACGAGAAAACAGGAGAAAGAGGTATTACAAGAAAATATTCTTTCATATTGTCGACTTCGCATTGTGGAATTCCTATCTTTTGTATCTCAAATCAGGAGGAGAAGCAACAGCTCTAAGTACCATCTTCAAGTGATAGACGAGACCACAAAAGAGTACCATGCACCTATGATGTCATTAAAAGTAGGACGACCAAGTAGTGTACCTCACCCTCTTCGTCTTGCAGAAAGGTATTTCCCAGACGTCGTGCCACCTACAGAAAAGAAAAGTAACCCCACAAGACAACGTGTAGGTTGTAGCAGAAAGCGAGATGCAAGTGGAAAAAGGCTAAGGAAAGAAAGCAGATACTGCTGTTTAGTGTGTGATGTAGCACTGCGTATAACTCCTTGCTTTAGGACGTATCACACGAAGATTAAGTTTTAGGAAAAGATGAAAGAATTTATTTTTTTTTTATGTTCTGTACAGGAGTACATTTATTTTCAAAATATAAAGCTGAAATAGGTAATACGCAAAGAAAAGTATTATTTATTATGATGAAGGTAAAACCTTTCATTTCAATTTGTCCTTTTCTATTACTTTTCCATAAAGGCAAGAATCTTTCTCTTTTTGTGATAATGAAACCTTTTACATTTTCTGTTGAAAGTATTATATTTTTGTCATCATATTTTTTTCTTCTATGTTAGTCACCAGGCTTTACTTTATCATATTGCATTTTTAATAAATGCAAGTTTTTTTTTTTTTTTTGCTCCTTTCATTTTCTTTTGAAGATCAGTTATGTTATAAAGTTTTACAGTATCATGTGTAATTATTTTGTTGTGTTTAATATTAAAGAATTATGAAAGAATAAAAATATAGATGAAAATACAATAAATATACTCATTTATTTTCCTTGTTTTTTTTTTTTTTATAATTTCCGAGAAAACTCTGCCTTGAGAAGTTATGTAATAGTTGAACACTATCCTGACAATGTTTTTTTTTTTTTTTAATAGAAATATTCGAGGTGATTTATCACTTTAGCATATACTTTAGAAATAAACAATAAAAAAATATGCTTCATAAAGACTGGAAGTTGGGATGCAAAATGTGAGAGGGAAGGGGTTAATCGTGTCCAGGTGTGGAATTTTTATTTTATTGTTGGGAGTATCTTTGGTCTTGTTTTTAGGAGGTCGGTAGAAAATTACGTTTTCTTTGTGAATTGCTTTCTCAATTATATGGTCAGGATACTTTAAAGACGAAAGTTGCTTACGAATTAGTTCAAACTCTTTTCCCAGGAAATCTGGAGAACAAATTCGTAAGGCTCTTAAGAACAGGTTGCTGGCTACACCTATCTTGATAGCAATGTTGTGATGGCTAAAGCAGTGAATGTATGAAAGCGAGTACGTTGGTTTTCTGTATATGGTAAATTTGTATTCTGTCGTGTCTCTCATTATTAACACATCAAGTTAAGGAATTTTGTTGCCTGTTTCCCATTCAACTTTAAATTTGATACTGGGCACTAATGTGTTTAATTTTGATAGGAATTCATTAAAATTATCCCACCTATTATCCCAAAATGTAAGAATATCATCTACATATCTCATCCACAGCATGTTTTTGGGTTTTATTGCATTTATTACAGTAGTTTCAAAATATTCCATGTACAGATTGGCTAAAACAGGACTTAAAGGACTACCCATACTACACCCGAATTTTTGCTTATAGAATGAGTCCCCGAATGAAAATACGTCATTAGATGCACATAATTCAACTAACTATTATTTTGTCAAGCGCCAATGGGAAATTATCTGGATAGGGGGATAATTTTTCCCTCAAAAACTGAAGAACTTCCTGTACTGGTACTTTTGTGAATAGGGAATCTACGTCAAGGCTTAAAAGTTTTATGTTGTGAAGTGGTATATGTGCTTCTCTGAATTTGTGACAAAAATCTTCTGAATGTTTAATGTGACTGGGAGAAAAAGTGCCTAAAAAAGGGGAAAGGAGGCCAGCTAACCATTTAGAAATTTTGTAATTCAATTACAAAATTGATCGATGTCAGTGAAAGGTTGAATAGCCATCAGTATATTGAAATATTAGAAGTAGTCCTTACTCCATCTGTAAGGTTACTCATCCAAGATCAGGAACCAGTTTATGTAGTGATGGATAATTCTCCTGTCCATAATACAAAAGCAGTAAAAGAATGGTTTACAGCCCATCATGATATTATCCGGATTGAATGGCCAGCGAAATCTGCAGACTTAAAACCCAATAGAAAATCTTTGGGCTAATATTGTAAGCAAATGGGATAGTAGCGAAATAAGGGCCAAAGGAGACTGAATTAGTCCTGCCAAGTCAGTATGGGAGTCACTTGGGCCAAAGCGTCACGAGGTCAACATTTGCGAAAAACTTGTGGATTCTATGCAGAGAGAGAGAGAGAGAGAGAGAGAGAGAGAGAGAGAGTTATTTTGTTTGGTTGGGTATAGATTACTTCTGTCAGGTAATTCTCTTTATTATGTAATACTAATATATATATATATATATATATATATATATATATATATATATATATATATATTTATATTATATAAATTATTTACTCATTTTCTTTCTCGTTATTATAAATGCAAATATTTCTTGTTAACTTGTAACACCGAAAATACATATTTATTTAGTTGTATAACACTGAAAATACACATTTATTTTTCATCTAGTGTATGTTACCTAAATAAAAAAAAAAAAAAATATTAGGTTTCACTAATTTACAGTACTTAAGCAATGGATTAGTCATTAAAATGCCATTCTAGTAAACTTTTATCATAATAATATTCCTGGCAGATTTTTATAGAAGTCGTATTGTTGATGTTGCTAAGACTAATATTGTTCAACTTATAATAGTTGTAGGCCTATGTCTACAAAGATCACATATGAAGGCGATCAAACAAAGGGAGTGATTGCTTTTGGTGGAGATGAAATATTAAAGACTAAGAACAGTGATGACCGTTGAAGTATAAGTAACATCCTTTCATCACGTAACATTACCGCAATAACAGAAAAACAAAAATCTCGGTTTAAGGGTGAAACGGGAGTTAATCTCTCTAGAACACCAGTAGTGTCTGAGTTGTTTCAAGCACTTATTGCGGAGTTGCCAGATAGCGCCAGATGTTACTATTTCAATCACTTACGGCGAAGGTGCCAGATAACGCCAGAAGTCACTATAATAATCTGTTCACCGAAAAGTTTTGAAATATGTAGCAGAACTTTTTTGAGTGATTGAACATTCAAGCCTATAGGTAACGTTTCCAAAGAGACTAGAATTAGTTAAGATAGGCATATTTTGGGGAAAAGTGGTTATATTATGTATCTGGCACTGACGCTTTTTGCTGATTTGAGGGGAAATTCCATCCGATAGTCAGGAATTAAGCCCGGGTAGCTACTGCTGGCAGTGATCTTAAATGCGTTCAGTGTAAAGACGTATTTCCTGTTGTTTTTCCGGGAAGGGGGGGGGGGGGTGGGGGGGGGGGTGAATTTATATAACGGGAATTAATTACACGCTGTTGCAAGTGTAGCCAGGTACTGACTTCGGACCTATGAAGACTTGACTGTATAAGCTTATTTTTTTTTCATTATTGGTGTTAAATTTATGTCCCTCGGGATTCAGCGGACATTACGGGTTTAGTTGTATTGAAATGCATTAAAAAAAAGTGGTACAATAAGTTTTGTTTCTGTGCATGGCATGAGAGAGAGAGAGAGAGAGAGAGAGAGAGAGAGAGAGAGAGAGAGAGAGAGAGAGAGAGAGAGAGAGAGGGCTGCTAGGTGAACGGTTGCACCAACTCATCAAATTTTTGGCGGTTCAAGAAACAATCTCAATTCTCTCGCTAGCTTCTTCCAGTTTTTTATAGACCATCTCCTGACCTGAACCTGAGAAGCAGCTAGATGCAAATAGTGGTTTATTGGATTGGTGCATGTTTATTTTATCTTTTTTTGGTGAATGATATGTTATTACTTTTGGGTTGGTGGTTTATGTGGACATAAATATATCGATGTTATTAAGGTCGGGGCGAATCCTTAAGCGTAAGTGTTATCAAAAAGAAAGCAAAATGACCTACTCAAGTACAAGCCTGATGTTAGTATACAAAATAACAAACATAAATGCAGGAGTTAGCCCTTTTCGAGGCATTCTTGGCGTTCTGTCCCAACCAGTGCAAATTTTTATTGAGGATGAATAACTATTTAACACCAGGGAAAAAGCCTTGTTAGATTTCAATAAAGGGGATTTTGTCAATTTAGATGCCGTAGTTTTCAGTACACAAAATGTTGGTCATGGACCGAATTACAAGCATTTTTAAGGGCGGCTTATGGCTCAAAAGAACACGGAGATATGGTAAGAGATTTAAGAGGGCTGTACAAAATTAGAAAAGGCACAACAAGCCTTACTGAGCATAGCTCAAAACTTATTTACTCAGCGGGAGAGTGGATACAGAAATTGAGAAATTCCAAATGGTTAAATGGGTATAATGTCTCACTCGACAATTACATAAATTGATGCATTTCGCAAATGATTCTATGTGACGTCCCAGATGCCCCCTCACAGATAGTTTTGATAAAAAGATTTGAAACTGCGTCAGACGAGAACTAATTTATGCCAAAATTCAGAAACATATGTCCAAATGTTCTATGGTGGATAGTACATTTTTTAATGGAACCGGTCCTAGAAATACAATACAACGAGATTGATCAAAGGCAACAGCAGTTGCATTGCTACAATTGTAATAAACCAGGGCACACATAGAAAGTATGTAGAGTCAAATATTGTGGAATGCGCAAAAGTGTGGATCACTGTTGGCAGGCTTGTCCGTCTCAGATACAGATGGATGCAAGACCTACACCTCAGAAATCGGGATTTATAATACGAGAACTCCCAGTAGTAGTATAATGAGGGAGAGAGAGAAAAAAAAGTTGTTTCCCCAAAAGATTTTGGTAGGGGGTCTTTTAAAAAAAAAATTTATTTCCTTTTTGGTGGACAAATTATGTTTACAAATTTTTTCCCGTCGGTCAGATGCTAAAATTCCCTTACTAATGCCAAGTTATTGTTTATTACTTGAAATGATTTAATCGAATTCAATCAAATATTTTTTACTTAAGTGTATCAGAAAGATAAAAATGAACTCATCTGTACTTGTCTATATTGACTAATTTCTTTAAAAAGTCAACTCGGCCCGTTTTCCTTAGCTTCCAACAGAACGGAGTGAGGAAAGTTCCAACTTACCAGGAAAGCATTGGTGTGGATACAGGGGATCTTTTCTGGTGATGCCTCGGACCATCTTTCCATTTTGCCATTTCATATAAGCAACAAATCAAATCAAAAGTGCTAGGATACTTACCCTGATAACAAAGAAGGACTAATTTAATGCAATCAATATAACTTGATTTCAATATAATCAATGTAACTTAATAACTATCCTGTAACCAGGCCTATAGCACCGACCTTCAGCTCATAACTAGCTACACACCACAAAGCCTTAGCCACAGACATTGCCTTTATTCCCAAGAAAAGAGCTTTTCCTTATTAAATTCAAAGTACCCAAGGCACCTCTTCCCATATCCCAAACCCCAAATCCACTACCCCTTACTAGGTTTAATGCACTCATCTGAATTATAATTTTGACTACTTTCAAAGCTTCGTGTACATATAAAGGCAATTACCTTAATGTGAAGCACGCAGTTACTTATATAAATTCTAGTTTCTTCTACGATGCACTATAATTATTTTTCAAACTGGTCAACTAAGCCAAAGCGCAGGGAGGGCAACTTTGAACGCTTATTATCAGAACTGACACCGTCGTTATTCTGTAAATGTTCCATAATTATTTATCCTAGCTGACGAATACCTTGCAATTACAACTAAAAGCGTTTCAATCACAGAAAGACTATACAAATGAAAAAATTTTGTATTAGAATTTAATGAAAAAAAATTATAACACTTCATGAAAAAATGTATAACACTCACCAACTGCAGCCATCTGCCAAGTTTTTCCACCATGGATGAAACCTTGAAGGCATTTCCTATTATAAAAATCGTATATACAGGTAATATTCTAGAAAAATGAAAATGTGCAAAAACTCATAAAAAGTTGTTAGCATTATTAACATTAAAATAAATCAGATATCAAAATTTCTTAAAACATTTTTTCAAATATTACTTTTCAGTTTTTAAATACTTTTCCATTATCTTCCAAAATATTTCGGAAGTAGTCAACAAACATTTCCTTTTGTGCAATTCTTAAGCTATTGGTTATTCGTTAAGGAATATCGACATCTTGCCAAAATCAATTAAGTCACGCTTTCTATCAGAGCTTTGCTAACTCATTCAAATACGAGACTAAGTCTTTCCTTACCATCATTAATTTTTTGCTGTATATGATCTTGCACAACATCGAAATGTGACTATCTCAAATCATTTCACAGAAGAATCGAACTAATATCATAGAACAAACCGAACACGCCAAGAAGCAACCGAAGTAGAAGCAAGCTGAGGAGCGCACAAATGATTCTAGCATAGAAGCAAATATCTGCATGAAAGAAAGCACTGCAAGACGGAACCTATCGAGCACCTACCCCAATCTAACAGCAACCAACAGAAAGCAAACTTCCTCTACGTTCTTTTCCTTTGTGGAAAAAAAAAAAAAAAAAAAAAAAAAAAAAAAAAAAAAGTCACATTTTGAAATAAATATGTATTCAACTACAATGAGAGATGCAACTTGCTATGAAGCAGTAACTTTCAATAAACAGGTACAGTGTGCATGAATGGCCAGTCCTGAGAACATACGACAGGATCATCATTAATCTCATTCAAAAACCAATAAACGTCAAAATGCAATGAATGCTTTCTGCAAAATTATCTTGTTAAATATTTCATAGTTTTACGTTCATATTACGAAATTTTTCAGTTTGAAAAAATATCAATGAAATAAAAACATTTCTCACTGATTAAAAGCCTTCAAAGTAGCATCATATACAATGAGCCTTGACTAGCTACTAAACAAACTTGACTTTCTCAACGTAAATCATCATACTTTATATATATATATATATATATATATATATAGATATATATATATATATATATATATATATATATATTATATATATATATATATATATAAATATATATACACGTGGGGCTCAACGTTATAGATAACAAATGAAATGAACACTACATAATCAAAAATACAATGGCATATAATGTAATTAATACCAAAAATTCATCAAAATCAATCCATGAACTTTCATGGACTTCGACAATATTCAATAAATCACCATACCCTGATAGATTTAATCAGAAAATTTTTTCATCGCCAATTTCAACATCAAACGGAAACACATTTCACGACACCTCGCACGTTTTCGCATACGGAATTCCCAAGTAAACCACTGGACGACATTGTAAAATCTATGGTACACAACTCCCAAAACACATGGGATAACAGACAGGCCACTTCTTACAGTATAAACCATTCTTTTTTTAGAGGACACAGTTCCATAAACACACAGCAATGAAATGCGTGCACTGCATAAAAACAACGTATAAACAACCATACCATAATATCTCGACAATATTTTGTACGGATTAAAACTAAATTCTACAACAGACAAATCTCTTAAAATTCAAGGCTCACGTGCATCATGGTGGACCTACCTTTCTGAAGCAACCCTGCAAGATAAAAAGAAGAGTATTAATAAAAACCCTTAGTTACATTTATTGCAACGCCCACACAAGAAATTAATTACACAACCAGAATTTCTTCGATTTATCTATTACTACAGCCTGAAAACCTTCCAGACGAAACTAAGCACACAAAACTAATTTTTACAGCTGGAATGCAGGTTGTAATTGAAGATCATCAGAAAATAAAAAAAACCCTTGTTGTTTAACTCACTATTTATCTCATTCTGATGATATTTTTATTTTATAAAAAACTTAAACATAATACCAGCAGTATTGGTATCAGAGTAGTGGTACACTTGAGAATTAGAGTACAGTATATACGTAATGACGAAAGTACAATACATGAAGTTTCTTTCCATTAACTTATTTACAATTTACTTCTATATTTGGAATACTTTTACTATTTATGGTAATACTTAAAGTGCAAAATAAGACCTTCCCCAAAGATGTAAAAGAGCTGTCTTGAGAAAAGGGTTACTATACTGTACTACTGTAGTGAGGCAACAATAAAAGTAGCTACATATCTGCAGCTCTCAAAACAAAATCAATCAAATGCAATTTTTAGCCTGAAAACCTATAACAAAAACGCAAGCATAAAATTCTTCACGGACCTTCACCAACAGTCATCACCAACAGCCTAAGTAAAGTTGCTATGATTATACGTAAATGTATTGATACAGGCAGTCCGGGGGGTTACGACGGGGGTTCCGTTCTTGAGACGCGTCGTAAGCCGGAACATCATAAAAAATCCTAAGAAAACCTTACTTTTAATCCTTTGGGTGCACTGAAAACTATGTAAACTGCATTCTTATGGCATTTTTCATAAAAAAAACCCTTCAAATATTGATTATTTTGCATTTTTGGTGTCATATTTCATCTGCCAGATGAGCGTTGTAGGCGTCATAACACTGGAACATGCGTTGTAACCATGGAAATAATGTCTGATGAATATAATTGAAAAGCGTCATAACCTCGGAACGTTGTAAGCCGAGACAGTCGTAACCCGAGGACTGCCTGTATATATATATATATTATAAAAATGCTTACTGTGTGATACAGGTATGCCGTTATTCAGCAAACTTACTAACGCATTAGATGTGAACACAGCCATTCTGTGATTGTACCAGCTTTTTATTTGCCTTGATTGTATCAACAACTATTTATTTGACCTACAGAGTTCAGATTCACATCTCACAATTGAAATTCACGGTTTTTGTGAACGTCCACCTCGCTCGAGCATTCTCACAAGACGTGATTAGGGTATGGTCACATTGTGTTTCTTTTTGTGACTGGGAGTTCTATTTGACCCATATTGCATTGTCTGTAACGGAATCTCCTGATGTGATGTCACTGAACTTTTTTTCCCAGACGTCATTTGGGAAAGTGCATGCCTGAGTTCGTCACAGAACATTTAGCTTAAAAGAAAATGTGTGAAAACTTTCCACTCTGGCATGAACTTGTTAATGCTCTTTTGAGTTGAAGGACTTATCTTTTTGGGAGATGGATTCTCCATGTTTGCTGGGAGCGAGTATCTAATTCTGAAACTTTTATTTCTTTATACGCTGTGCATTTACAGGTTAAAATGCCATTATGTTCTTTTGGCATCTCGGTTTTACGTTGTTTTTCTGTACCCATTAGTTTTGATGATATCTTTTATGTTTGTGTCATTTCAGTGAATCTTTTGTTTATTCATGTGAAGTATTTCTTTTTGCACTGTGATGGACCTGTGAATCTGCTATGATACTCAAGTCAGCCTAAAAGAAAGAGTTGAAACGACAAAAAAAAAAAACTTGTTTGTTTTCAACTAAGTAGTGACTAATGATCATTATTTGGTGGCAAAATGATAAGGGGGAATCTGGGTCTTACAATTTGTTTAGTCCCTATTCTGTGAATGAGATTCCATTTTCTATGACATTTTCATTTTCATTTTGGAAGTTCTGACTCCTTCTTTTAACCAGTTAGTGGTTATTAGATTTTTGAGTGAAGTCTATTTTTGTAGCTCAGAATTTGATTCAGTGGCCTTAATTAATTATGAGTTATGATAAACATTAGCATGTGAAGTTTTCTCCCGTTAGCTGACCAGGATGGATGGATTTGTATGATATTTAGGGCAAAACACCATACACTGGGGCCAAGAAGGCCATTCAAGTGTTGTAATGAATAGTAAGTAAATAAATATGGTAAAAGAATTAATTAGTGAAGATGATTAATATATAAATGAGGTGACGTACCCAATAAATATGAAGTTTAATGAATAGCATGATCTTGTGAGGTCTGAGTAAGAAGAGAGAGAGAGCAAACTAACTTATTCGGCAAATGAGGCTATACATAAGATGGCGTGAGGGCGGAAGCGTAGTGTCCGTCACGCACAAACGAACAAACGAACAAACAAACAAAAAGGACAGGGCCCCCCTGTAAGTTTCTTCACAAGAGGAAAATACATGAATAACACTACATAGAGGGAACGGATTCCCAACATGTATACATCAAAAGAAGGGCATAAAATGCTCTACATTTTAGTGCCTGGAAGAAAAGAAGATATATAGATATAAGGATTTTTACAATGGAAGGGCGAACATTCGACTGAATGTCGTCCTTACAAATAACTCCCCCCCCCCCCACACAGACAGTGATTACATAGAATCATTGGATGACTAACAGAATCTTGCGGGGAGCTGAGGGGGTCCTTGGGTTCGTGATTCCCTCGGTTAAGGGGAGTCTTGCGTGTCCTCATTGTCTTGAGGGCCGGAAAGCAGGATACCGCCCCTGGTAGTGGGCGTGGGGGGTTTGACTGCTTTCCTTGAGTGGCTTCAACGACGTTTAGGGGCACTGTCAGGAAACAGCGGATCAGGGTTTTTGCGAGGGCCTTCAGCGGGTCATCTTCATCGGGTGGATGATGGCGGGCTTGAGGCGATTCTATCTAGACCAGTCTCGTGGCCGCCAATTGACACGAGGAATGCCTTCTCCTCCCGACGGACGACTCGGTGAGGGCCCCGGTAGGGCCTCGTCAAGGGTCGGCGAGCAGCATCGTTCCTCACGAAGACAAACCTGTAGGAGTCCAGGGCTTGTGGGCTGAACTGCTTCCTCCTCTTGACGTACATCTCTTGGCAGGGAACAAACTTCTGGGTGGCTGCATACAACCTAGCCAAGGTAATATCAGGACCGTCGCTGTCAGCGAGGAAGAATTCACCTGACACTGTCAGGGTCTCCCCATACATCTTCTCTGCAGGGGAAGGGTCGCCACTGGCTCTTGGGGCGGTGCAGAGACCGATGATGACCCAGGGAAGCTGTGCCTTCCAATCGGGGCCCTAACAGCATGCCATTAAGGAAGCCTTGAGGGAGTGGTGGACCTCTTTCATCATGCCGTTGGCTGTGGGATTGTAGGACGTCGTGGTGTGGTGCTTGGTCCCCAACAGGCATGCCAGGGAAGACCAGAGCTCTTGATGTGAAGGCGGGTCCTCAGTCCGTCATAACGTCGTCAGTCACTCCAAAGTGACTGATCCAATTGGTCCGGAGGGCTTCGGCACAGGCGTCTGCAGTGGCTTCTGACATCAGGGTGACCTCAGGCCACCTGGAAGACCAGTCGATCACTGTCAGGATGTATCTGGCACCGTTGGATGGAGGAAGAGTCCCGACTATGTCAACGTGGATGTGACCGAATCTTTGCCTGGGCTGGGGAAAAGAGCCTAACCCCAATTCGGTGTCTTCCAGCCTTGCTACTCTGGCACGAGATGCAGTTTCTGGCCCACTCCTGAGCGTCCTTCCTGATGCCTTGCCACACGAACTTCTCCATCAGGAGCCTGGTTGTCGTGTGAGGCAACATGTGCTAGAGGCGGGTATCAGGGAATGTGGGCGTCCTGTGCTGGTATTGTAGAGGAGTGTTGTCCTGGAGGGGCCAAAGGGGATGTCCTCTCAGTGAAGGGCAGTGATGGCTGTCTGGTAGTCTGGTACTCGGGAGTAGGAGGCTTGTTCACTCGCTAGGTCTTCGTAGTCAATGCCGAGGTGAAGGGAGTTGATCTCGTCCCTCGAGAGGGCATCAGCTACGGGATTTCTTCCGCCAGGGACGTACTTGATGGAGCACCCGAGCTCGGAGACGGCTGCAAGATGACGTTGCTGCCTTGCGGACAAGGCGTCGCCCGCCTTGATGAAGGCGTGGCCCAGCACCTGGTGGTCCGTCCTTATGGTGAAGGGGACACCCTCCAGGAGATATTTGAAGTGGCGGATAGCCTGGTAGACGGCAAGGAGCTCGCTATCAAATGTGTTGTAGCGAGTCTCGGTGGGTTTGAGTTTCTTGCTAAAAAAAGGCTGGCAGTGTGGGGACTCCGTTGACCTGCTGTTGTTCCTCGAGAGCCCTTTGAAGCCTGGGACTTCTTCAGGGCTCAGGACCTGCTAGCCACACCTGAAGGTCGGGCCGTAGCAACATGCAAAGACCTGGAGGCCTTTTTCACTACCTGGTGGACAAGTTGGTTCTTACTGATGACACGACAGGTGAGAGAGGAAGAACCCCTACTGGTCTGTTCCTAAGAGCCAAAGTGGAGTCCAGGCCAACATACTTGTAGATCCAAAAGGCTGCATCCCTCCCCTTCAACGCCAAATTGGCACACAAGTTTCCTATCTGGTAGGCCAGATAGAAGATCACCCTACCACTAGACTGGCACAATCTTCCAAACATCAAGTCCTCCAAGGGGTTGACGCATCCCCTCGAGGCTGCAATCTTGGACACTATGAGGGACCACAGGGCCACCCAGGAAACTGTCTGGAAGGCTGCCATAGCAAGGGTTTTCAGGGTTGGTTGACCTGTTTTGTCAGCATAGTCTATTGAGGGCACGTAGTATTTTTCTGGCTAGGCAGAGGTGGGGGTAGTAGCTTGGCTGAACAGTTTGATTGAAGGGAACTCTTCTCCCGAGACAAGCGTTTTACCCTGATCTAATGCCTACTTAGCAAGCGAGGACCACGGCAAGCCTACAGAGGCTCTGGGTTCCTTCTCGGATACCCAGAAACATTTGAGGCTAGAGGTGATAGGTGGACATTGCCATGATCCTTTCCCTGAGATTGTTGTATTGTTGTACTGATGTATCAGTGCTAAAATCTCAGAAAAGGTTCACTTTATCTCAAGAGAATCTGCATCATGGGGGTAAGAGGACCCTTGGGGCCTTCCGATCCACAGCAGTCATCCCTCCAATACTCTATCTGCAGCTGGAAAAACCCTCACCAGAATACCCAAATCCCTGCTCAACCACTTGGACATACAAAAAGGTAGGTCAGAGAACCTTGCCCACTTCGTACGTCCTCATGGTAGGGCTGTGACCGGGTAGCGAGTCCGAATTGTGGGCCCTTCTGTCTGACTTGCGCTTCCCGGTATACCACCCCGGAAGTCAAGGGGAAGAGGAGGAGTGAGTACCCTTACCTGTCCTGTCATCACCAACAGGCAAGGAAGGCTAAAAACAATCACCAACCCGAGGTGGCAATGGCCTCACAGGTCTAGGAGAGTCCCTTCTATCACACAAATGCGAAGAGGGGCTGTCTGGAGGAGAGCAAAGAGGTTGCAAGACAGTACGCAATGGTTCTCAAGAGGCAAGTGGGCCTAATCACATGAATGTAAATGAGTGGGGGGCTAAGGAGAGTGATCACACACTTTTGGTCAAGTGTCTGTACCATCCTAGCGACGTACTCCAATCATCTTGAAGACCGTAGTCCCCTGGCAGAAAGACTGCAAGGGGAACCTCCTTCATGCAAATCCCGGTGAATCTGCAAACACCTTCACGGGACCCTTAGTGCATACTCGGGGTGTTGAGTAGCACAAGGGAAAGGGGAAGCACCTGCTTGCTTAACCCTGTCCTCTCTCATGCCCGCACCAGAACCTTTGTTTGTTTGTTTGTATGGTACTTTTACGTTGCATGGAACCAGTGGTTATTCAGTAACGGGACCAACGGCTTTACGTGACTTCCGCACCCCGTCGAGAGTGAACTTCTATTACCAGAAATCACATCTCTAACACCTCAGTGGAATGCCCGAGAATTGAACTCATGGCCACCGAGGTGGCACGCCAAGACCATACCGGTCACGCCACTGAGGCGCTCCGCACCAGAACGTGAACTGGTTGACTGAACTACACTCACCATCTTGGAAAGTTCGCATACTCCAGCCTTCCATGGTACTTGAAGGTTCCACGGAATACCTCTGCTTCAAAGATCGAGAGATTCGAACAGAGGCAGGCACAGCACTATGTTTCAAGGCAGGACCCCGAGCTGAAGTGCTGGGTGTTAGGTTCTCCACGGAGGACCAAGCACCCTTGGCTCCGAAATCAGTTGAGTCTCAAAGAGACTAGTGACTCAGTCCCTGTGCCCGCAGACCGGGGAGCACCAACAAGAGATCCCCTGTGTCTTTCTAGGGAAGAGAAGATGCCCCTTCCCAAGTCCCTGGGAGGGAGAAGCAACCTCCTTCCTCTGCCTGTGGGCTTCGAAGAGGAGGGAGGAGGCAGAGCAGAATAGGAAGACAACAGTGAAGATAATGATACTTTCCTGGATGTCTCTTTGGACTTCTGGACTTATTCTTCTTTTACTGTCTTCAAGAGAACATGGAGAACCTGCTCCCCAATTGGAAAGACAAGGAACTGGGAACCAGGGGGACAGCAAAAGTCACTATAGGAGTGATAGTCTTATCTACTACTATTGGGGTTGTCAGGGTGGGATGCATGGAGACACCCACTGGCAATAGATAATTAGTGGACTTTGCGACAGTCGAAGAAGTACCGACTGTTGCAGAGGTGTGAATCACTGGAGCATGATTTGTGCTGCTTGAAGGTGACCCAACAAACCTAGCATCAAATGAACTCCTTGGAGACCTAGGGACTGCCTGGTCTCTATGTTTACATATTCACCTCCATGCTGGAAAATAGTCAGGTTAGTAGGGGCCACCTCAGCTCAAACGAGGAAGAGGGCTCTCCCTCCTTGCAAGCGAAGGCCACCATGTTGAGTTAGTCTTGGTCCCCAGCCCTCCAACGATGATCTCCTTCCACTGACAAGGGGATAAATTAACCCCTTCCCACCCAGATGACGCAACCGCTTGCAAGTAGGCTATATCAGATAAACCCAAATTCAAATATCACAATCAGAGTTTGCTTCTCCTCATTATTCATGTTTCTTTATTGATTATAATGTATATATGAAAGTGTATGTATGTGTGTATATATCTGTATGAATTTCTATATATGTGTGTACATGTAGGTACTCGGAAACTGTCTCTATGTATATAAAGCTATATCCGTGATTTTATAAATTTTATTTTTTTTATTTTTTTTTTACTACTTTATTTATGTATATGTATTCCTGGTTTATATGTATGTTCCTATACACACACACACACACACACACACACACACACACACACACATATATATATATATATATATATCTATATATATATATATTATATATATATATATATATATATATATATATATATCTATCATCCTGAGACAAATAAATATCCACCCCGTGACTGGGATCGCTGAGGGAAGGAACAGGATCTGGCCGAGAATCATCAAAGATGTCGGACAACCACCGCCAACCTTCTGTGACAGGCTCAATTTCGTCAAATAATTCGCAATCACTTACTGATTGCACACTATCTGATGTCTCATTTTCATCATCAGATTCCCCTGGTACATATATTTCATCTGAGGAATCTCCAGAGTCACCCATGACTAAAAAATACGAGCAGAAATTGATAAAGAAGCAATCAGAGCGATAATCAAAAGAATTCTAGTTGCACTATTGTCTATATGCGAGTCGACATGTCTGCCTGAGTGATAAATAACGGGAAAGACAGGAAAGATTGAAATGCTGAGCCCCCATTGGTGAAATATGGTGACATCTCAATTCCGTCACTGAAACGCCACGAGATGCCTTACTCCTTCGCTCTGATTGGCTAGTGGGCGGAGCTTATGTTTGACAAGGGATGAGAGCATATCCCCAGCAACAAGAAGTCTTCAAATACACAATCCCAACACACCAGCTCTCGGTACAAAAGAGAGAGGGGAAGGACGTATTACGCTACGTCCTGGGATTACTTGCTGGCTGTCAAGTGACGTAGTACGGTACGTCCTGGGTGGGAAGGGGTTAAAGAGCGCAACATAGCATAAACAACTGTGTCCAAACAATAGGCAAATAGTAGCATGCTACATTCATGCATCTACAGACATTATTGTATGTTCATCAATTTGCTGTATGAATGGACTTATGTTCAAGTACAAATGGACTTGCATATGTTCATTTATGAAAATGAGATTAATTCAACAAACATTCCTTCCATACTATGGCACCAAACAAATTAACAGGTTTGAAGTCCAAGTGAGGTACTTATATGTTATCTTTAATATTACCATTACGCTTAAATAACTTAGAAGATTGACGCCATCTCGATGTTTGCTGAGTCGCTTGTGTCAACAAACTTCCCATTTCCTGTGATAAATCCGCACACTACTTGTACCCATAGATGCTGGGGCATTTTCATCACAGCAATCGGAACACGGTCCCCGGCCTCGACGTTTTTAAGGAAACATGGCAATTTGTCCAAAATTGCATTTTTCCTAACTATACAAACCTGAGGTCCTTTACAATAGGAAGGTAACTAGCAGCAGCTGGAACGGTTGTAGGCTTCGAACAAGGGAGTTCGGTAGTTAACTGCTTGTCCGACAGTGCTCGCGCCGCGCGACTGGGAGGTAAAGAATCACTTGCTTTAGGCCCAGGAAAAACGCAGAGTGAGGGGTGGCATGAGGTGGGACAATGTGTAAAGGACCTCAGGTTTGTATAGTTAGGAAAAATGTTATTGTTATAATACAATTAAGTTTGTTCATACTTACCTGGCAGATATATATAGCTGATTTCTGACGTCCGACAGAATTTCAAAATTCGCGGCACACGTTAGTGGGGCGGTCAGGTGGTAGTACCCATTCCCGCCGCTGGGCGGCGGATATCAGGAACCATTCCCATTTTCTATTCATATTATTTCATGGCCCTTGTCTCCTGAGGGGAGGAGGGTGGGCCATCTAAGTAGTATATATCTGCCAGGTAAGTATGAACAAACTTAATTGTATTATAACAATAAACATTTTGTTCATGAAACTTACCTGACAGATATATATATAGCTGAATCACACCTTCGGCTGGTGGGTATAGACAGACTAGGATTTTTTAGGAAATTTAAAATAAAATAAAAGATTATCTTATTGGTTCTTACCTGTAGCAAAGTAGACTATGTGATTACTGTCACCAAAAGCCTGCTTATGCTTTATCAGAGTTCCAGCCAGGTGTTGACCTGTAGTGCTGGTGTTTTCTGGTGCTTTCTGGATGCTCTGTCAACGGGAGCGTGACCACGATGTGACAAGACATCTAGGCAAACATATGGCAGTAACACAGCAACCGACCACCACCTGACCAACTAACGCAAAAAAACCCCTGATATTAACACTATGGAATGGGAGATTTTCACAGAAGATCTCACACTAACACAAAACACAAAAACTAACCTAACTAAGCTAAGGGATGGGAGAGAGCTACCTTCAGCCCCCAAAACTGTGTCTGCCGAAATGTAAGGTCCCAAAGAACTACAGTTTCTCGTAAATCGTCCTCACATCCCGGAGGTAATGTGAGGCGAATACGGAATTGCTCCTCCAGAAGGTGCTATCAAGAATATCTCTGATAGACATGTTCCTTTGGAAGGCAAGAGAGGTAGCTACGGCTCTGACCTCGTGAGCTTTCACTTTAAAGAGGCTCATATCAGTCTTCTTGGCAAGATGAATGACCTCTTTAATGACGTCCCTCAAGAAGAAAGCAACAGCATTCTTCGGACAAAGGTAAATCCGGTCTCTTCACCGAGCGCCAGAGATTACCTGAGGGACCTCTTATCTCTCTAGTCCTATTCACATAGAACTTGAGAGCCCTGACAGGGCACAGGGCTCTCTCTGGTTCTTGACCCACGAGACTCGATATTCCTTTGATATCGAAGCTCTTTGGCCAAGGATTAGACGGGTTCTCGTTCTTAGCCAAGAAAGAAGGGTTCAACGAGCAGACAGCGCTGTCTCCCTTGAAACCCACTAGGCTACTGAACGCTTGGATTTCACTAACTCTCTTCGCCGTCGCCAGAGAAGTTAGGAAAAGCTTTTTGTTTTCCTCGTTAAGTCCCTTAGAGAAGCTTCGTGGAGAGGCTCAAAGGGTGGGACTAAGCATCAGATGTTTCAATACCACATCTAAATTCCATGAGGGCGGTCTTGCTTGTGGAATTTTGGTAGTTTCAAACGACCTTAAGAGATCGTGCAGATCCTTATTGTCGGAAAGGTCCCATCCTCTGTGGCGAAAAACGGCAGACACATATCCTATAACCCTTGATTGTAGGAACTGCCAATTTTTGCACATTTCTTAGATGGAGAAAGAAATCTGCTATCTGATTCACAGAGGTCGTGGAAGAGGAATTCCTTTCTTCTTGCACCAATGCCCTGAAGGAAGACCACTTAGACTGGTAGACAGCTCTTGAAGAGGCTCTTCGAGCATTAGCGATTGCTCTCGCAGCTGCCTTTGAAAAGCCTCTCGCTCTGGCCAGCTTTTCGATAGTCTGAACGCAGTCAAGGGCCAGAGCGGAGAGGTTTTGGTGAAACCTTTTGAAGTGAGGCTGTCTGAGTAGATCTCTCCTCCAGGGCAAACGTTCTTGGGAAGTCCACAAGGAACGTCATGACCTCTGTGAACCACTCTCTTGCTGGCCACATTGGAGCAATCAGAGTCAACCTTGTCCCTTCTGACGCTGCGAACTTTCTCATTACGTCCCCCATGATCTTGAATGGGGGAAAGGCGTAAAGATCCAGGTTCTGTCCAGTTCCAGAGCAACGCGTCCACTGCAATTGCCCCCGGGTCCATAACCGGGGAGCATACAGAGGGAGTCCTCTTCGTCCTCGATGTAGCGAACAGGTCTACTAGAGGACGTCCCCACAATTTCCATAACTTTTGACAGACTTCCTGGTGCAAGGTCCATTCTGTTGGCAGCAGCTGATTCCGGCGGCTGAGAAGGTCCGCCCTGACATTCTGAACCCCTGCCACGAATCTTGTCAGGATCTTGATGTGCCTTGCGTCTGCCCATAGTAGAAACTTCCTTCGCCAGGGAGGATCTGGAGCGAGTCCCTCCCTGATTTCTTTAGATACGCAAGGGCTGTGGTACTGTCCGAGTTGACTTGACACCTTGCTTGACAGTTTCTCTTCGAAGAACCTGCAGCGACAGGAATATCGCTGCCAGTTCCTTTACATTTATGTGCCAGCTACTGTTCCCCTCTCCAGGAGCCTGACACTTCTTCCCCCCTAGTGTTGCTCCCCCCCAACCGAAGTGGAAGCGTCTGAGAACAACACTAGGTCGGGGCTCAGAAGATTTAAGGAGAGGCCCTCTCGTAACTTCTGAGGGTCGAGCCACCATCTTAAGTGAACTCTTTACATCGTTGGAGATCCTTAGGATCGCATTCAGGTCCCCTTTCGACTTCCATTCTTCCGCAAGAAGAATTGAAGAGGCCTGAGGTGCAGTCTTCCCAGCGAGACAAACTTTTCTAGTGAGGAAATGGTGCCCAGCAGACTCATCCACTCCCTCACCGAACAAGCTTCTCTCTCTAGGAATGCTGCGACTTTCTCTAACCCCATCGCTGACGTTCCTGGGATGGAAACGCCCGAAAAGCCACTGAAATCCATCTGAATCCCCAGATACACGATGGACTGTGTCGGGGTCCAGATGCGACTTTTCGGTGTTGACCACAGACCCAGAGACTTTGCTAGGGCTAGCGTAAACTGAAGGTCCTTCAGACACTTCTGCCTCGACGACGCTCTGATCAGCCAATCGTCGAGGTAGAGGGATATCCTGATTCCTGACGAATGGAGCCACTTCGCTACATTCCTCATAATCATTGTGAAAACCATTGGGGCCGTGCTGAGACCGAAACAAAGGGCTCTGAACTGCCAAACCCTGTTGTCCAAGACGAATCTCAGGTACTTCCTTGACAGAGGGTGGACTGGGACGTGGAAGTATGCGTCCTGCAGGTCTAGAGACACCATCCAGTCGCCAGGTCTCAATGCTCCCAGCACGACTGAGGCGTCTCCATTCTGAACTTTATCTTTTGTCTACAAAAAGATTTAGCCTGCTCACATCCAGGACCGGGCGCCAACCTGATGACTGCTTTGGCACAAGGAAAATCCTGTTGTGAAGCCCGGTGACTCTAGGTCCAGGACTTGTTCCACCGCTCTTTTTTTCGACCATACTGGTCTAAGAGATCGAAAAGAACCCTTTTCCTTCTCTCCCTGATAGGATGGAGAGAGGTCTCTGGGAGTCGAAGTCAAAGGAGGAGGATGAAAGAAAAGGGATCTTGTACCCCCGTTCTACTATCTTGAGGGTCCAAGGGTCCGCTCCTCTCTGCCTCCAAGACTCCGCAAAGAATTCCAGTCTGGCCCGACTGGTGTCCTGAAGGACGAGATCTTCACTTGCTGGTTTTCGGTTTGAATGAAGCTCTTCCTCTTGAAAAACCTCTCCCTCGGGGAGCTGCTCTCGAGGGGGGTGCCCCGCGAAAGGGTTTGACTTTCTTCGGGGGTTTGCTGAAAGTTGATGTGGAAGGAACCGCTGGACGTCTTGAAGATTGAACCAAGAGGTCCTGGGTCGCCTTCTCTTGCAAACTCTGTGCAAGATCCTTTACCATAGCCTGGGGGAAGAGATGGTCCGAAAGAGGCGCAAAGAGCAAATCCGCTTTCTGAGCCGGAGATACCGACTTAGCCGTAAATTGCACAGCAATGCTCTTTTCTTTAGGAAAGCAGTTTCCAAAATTCGAAAACTAGCTCCTCCGAACCATCCCTGACGGCCTGTCCATACATGACAACACGCTGGACAGCTCCCCCAGACTGAGAGAATCAGGACTTCTAGACTGCCGGTCCAAAACTCCCAGACACCAGTCTAGGAAATTAAAAACATTAAGGGTACGAAGAAGACCCGTTCAAGTGGTGGTCAGTCTCAACATGGAGTCCAGGTCACCTTAGCCGACGCTAAGAGAGACCTCCTCTTGGGCGTCCACTAAACTGGAGAAGTCCCCCAAACGCGGACGAAGGGACCTTTATCCGACATCCTCCTTGGTCTCATACCAAACTCCTCCTTTCCCTGCGAGTCTAGAGGGTGGATGGGCGAAAGTGGTCTTGCCCTGATCCTTCCTTCTGGACATAAAGTCTTGGAGTTTCTTAAAACGCCCTCTTGGTCGACAGAGACGTTTTCATTTCGACGAATTCATGGTCTTGACGGTCTTGGACGACGAAAGTTGTGAGGGAGGAGACCTAGGGGCTGTAGGCTGGAACTTGTCTCCGAATGCTGAACGCAACAGCCTAACAAGAACCTTGTAGTCCGAGACAGCTGAAGCTACGGCTGTTCTTCCTCTACGGAACTCCCCGGACTACTATCTCCCCTTCCTCCCTAAGAGGAACTGGAGAACGCCTATCAGGTAGAGGGAGTAAGTCCCTTAGGCTCAATCCTGAATAAAGACTTCCGTTGGTTGGAGGTATCCCCTACAGGTACGAAGCAGCCGTACGTTGCTCTTTAGATGCACGGACATCTTCCGAAAGAGAAGCATCCTTAGAAGCCAAGTTAACCGTCTTAACCGAAGCTCCCCTTCGAAAGGAAGAGCGAGCTTCCTGAAGAGCAGCGCCAAAAGCGTCCTGCTTAGAAGAGCGAGCGTCCTGCTTTGCAGGCTCCAAAGCGTCCTGCTTCGCTCGAAAAAGCGTCAGCTTCACACGGCGAGCGTCCTGCGGAGCGTCCTCAAAAGCGTCCTGTCTATGACCAGAAGCGTCCTGCTTCGCGCGCCGAGCGTCCTGCCGAGCGTCCTTAAAAGCGTCTTGAAGAGAACTCAAAGCGTCCTGTCTAGCACGCCGAGCGTCCTCAACCGCTACTTGCCGAGAGCGTAAAGCGTCCTGTTTCGAACGCCGAGCGTCTTGACGAGCGTCCTCTCCTGAGCGAGTAAAAGATCTGCTAGGAGAGCGAGAACGTTGACGATCCGGAGGCGGAGAGAGAGACGAGCGAGCTGAGAGAGAATGAGGCCGCTTCGTCCTCTTGACGGGCAGCCGAACGTCCTTCTACGCCTAGACTCGACTGCTGCTGGGCAAGTCCTCTGAGCCATCAGCGACGTAATCTGGTCCTGAAGGGACACAAGGATACCTTCGTAGGTGACGAAGGAGCAAAAGAAGGGGCAGGACTGAAGACTGCGAGAAGGCGAGGGGCGAGGGGACTGCCTCCTTCCTTCTAGCAGGTACAGCTATCTGCCTCTCAGGTGAACACGCCTGTGCGTGGTGGAAACTAACGTCGTCATCGGTAGAAACGCCTTCCTCTCTTCTGAGGAGGAAAGGCGTCATAAGCGTCCTCTGACGAAAGAGGAGACATAGGACGTGAAGCGTCCTCAAAGCGAAAAAGTCTTTTCAACGGACGCGAGTCTCTCCGAGCGCTCCACCCCTTGCGCGGGGAGGACGCTTCGGAGGACGAAAAGCAATCTTTCAGGATAGCGCGTCGTGCGCGCTCCTTGGCAGCCTGGGATTTAGCAACAAGGCCTGCCGAAGGGACGCCAGATCGGTGGGGAGCCCCCGTAACCCTCTTGCGGCTTTCGACATACCCACTCCCTGAGTCCTGGGAGTCCGATAGAGGTCTAGGCCTAGCAGGCATTATGGGGCCGATCTGACGCCCCCTCCACAACACTAGGGGCACTGACACAAACTTTCACTGGGCCGGTTTCTAGGGCCAAAAACTTTAGATTCGAGAGCACGAATAGACTCTAGAATCAGAGGGAAAGGGGTGTTACCTTCTCCAGACACAGCACTGGGGCCCGAAGGCAACAAAACAGGATTAGGTTGGGCAAAATCTACTGGTGTTAGAGGAGGAGAAATGTTACTATCCTTACCTTTAGTAGAGCTGCCCTTAGAGGAAGACCTCCTGACTCTATCGCGCTCTAATTTACGCCGATAGGTCTCATACATCCTCCATTTATCATCATCCAAATACCTTCCACATTCATTGCACCGATCATCCGCCACGCAAACATGCCCCTGCAATCCATACAAACTGTGTGAGGATCAACTGAAGGTTTAAGAAGCCTCACCTTACATTCACTCCTCACACACACTCTGTAACTTCCCGAACTTGATCCAGACATACTGAATCTAGAAAAGCCAATCCAAAATCAAAAACCAATCCACTATTCCGCGTGCCAATCCAACAATCCAGAAGTCGATACCAAAAGTCAATCCAGATAATATTAAGCGAGTTAATGAAAAAAATCCTAGACGGAGGTACTGTAAACAGATGTTTTGCAGCACCGGCGACAGAAAAAAATATGAATAGAAAATGGGAATAGGTTCCTGATATCCGCCGCCCAGCGGCGGTGAATGGTGTACTACCACCATGACCGCCCCACTACGTGTGCCGCGAATTTTGAAATTCTGTCGGACGTCAGAAATACAGCTATATATATATCTGTCAGGTAAGTTTCATGAACAAAATGCAATTTTCGACAAATTGTCATTTGTTCCGATACGTAATACAAACCATCGGTCCTTTAACAATAGGAAGACTCACTTCTTGGTGGGAGGAATCTGAGTCTTAACAGAAGACTGGTGTTCGCCCAACCTTGAATTCCCTCCCTAGTCGTAAGAGCAGAGGGAGGGATCCTAGCCTCTGCCCAATGGATCGGGGTATGTACCGCAGGATCAATGGTCAGACCTCTGGACCCAAGTAATAAGAGGGAGGCAAGCGTACCTCTTAAAACTTAGCAAGCAAGAACTTGTTCCTATTGCAAGAGGCAATATAAAGTCATGGGTTTGTCTCTTGTTGGCTTCCACTTCCCCCCCTTGTTGGGGGAAGTGGTGGATATTCATTCCTATCCCTAATGAAAGGGATAGGATGGGGCTCGGTCAAGTAGCTTACCTGCATCTCATCCTGCTCCAGCGAAGTGACGACCACGTCCCTCTGCCCGCAGGTAGAGGGGGAGAAAAAGATGGGAAGAAAAGCCTTGTCACACTCATTCACCTCATCCTTTCATGCAGTCACACATGGATTCGATGCTGTTCTGTCCGCTCGGGTGCGGAGTAAGCTACACGTGTTGAGCAGCCACCACGGGTCCCAAGGAACAAGTGTCCAAGGACCTGCGGGCAATATTCCGAAGGTAGGAGGTGAAGGTGGCCTTAAGGACCTGCGCCACGTATCTCAAAACTTTAGTTATTGACCTTCAAAATCTATCTTCTCACTTAGTTTTAAAGCTATAACATTGGAATTTGGTATATAACTCAGAAAGACATTACAGAACAATCAAATGAAGCCCTTTTTTCAAATTTTTGTTTAGTATGATATTGTTAAGATACAATAAAGTTTGTTCATACTTACCTGGCAGATATATATATAGCTGTATTCTCTGAAGTCCGACAGAATTTCTAAAACTTACGACACACGTAGTGGGAGTTGGGTGGTTAGTACCCATTCCCGCCGCTGGGAGGCGGGTATCAGGAACCATTCCCATTTTCTATCAGATTTCTATCTCCACTGTCTCCTGAGGGGAGGTGGGTGGGTACTAAAAATATATATATCTGCCAGGTAAGTATGAACAAACTTTATTGTATCTTAACAATATCATTTTGTTCATGAAACTTACCTGTCAGATATATATAAGCTGAATCCCACCTTTGGCAGTGGGAGAGACGAAAAAGGATTTTAGGGAAACATATAAATGTAGATGATTGACATCTTGGTTCCTTACCTGTTAGCATAGCTGACTTCGTGATTACTGTCACCCAAGCCTGCTTCTGCTCACTAGAGTTACCAACAAGGTAGTGACCTGTGTAGTTGGTGCGCTCTAGATGATCTGTCAATGGGGACGGGACCACAATGTGACTAGACCATGACCATACTTCTGAGGGAGGGCAACGAGGCAAAACCACCACACCTAAGTTAACCTAACAACAAACTCCCATATACCAAAGCTAAAGGAAGGGACGACCGTACTCGGCAGCCGACCCTACAACCATAAACATACAAATATTAAAAACTCACCTACCCTTTTCTATGGGAAAGGATGAGTGCTACCTCCTGCCCCCAAAATAGTGTCTGCGGCGACGTATGGCCCAAGAGAGTAACAGTTTTCATAGGTCGTTCTCTCCTCCCGTAGGTAGTGCGAGGCGAACACTGAGTTACTCCTCCAAAAAGTAGCACTTAAAATGTCTTTAAGTAGCCATGTTTTTTCTGAAAGGCTATTGAGTTCGAAATAGCCCTTACTTCGTGCGCATCAACTTTTAGCAGCTTAAAGTCGCTGTATTTGCAAGAAGAGTGCGCCTCTTTAATGGTGTTTTTCTTAAAAAGAATGCCAGTGCATTCTTGGACATGGGCATGTTTGGTCTCTTGACCGAACACCATAAGTTCTCCGCAGAACCTCGACAATCCTTCGTTTACTACAAAGATACTCTCTAAGAGCCCTAACAGGACACAGTTTTTCTTCGTCAAATCTTGTAGAGACGAAGAGGAAAGAGGTTCAAAGCGATTTGACATTAAATATTTGAGGACCACATCCAGTTCCACGAAGGTAACTTCGGTAGCGGCACCTTGGTCGTCTCGAAAGATCTCAATAGATCATGGAGATCCTTGTTATTAGCGAGGTCAAGACCTCTATGGCGAAAAACTACAGATAAGACGCTTCTGTAGCCTTTAATGGTTGACACTGCAAGCTTCAGATCTTGTTTAAGATAAAGCAAGAAGTCGGCGATCTGGCTCACAGAGGTAGTGGTAGAGGAAACTCCTTTTCTCTTACACCAACTTCTAAAAGGCTGCCCACTTCGATTGGTAAACCGCGATTTGAAGATGGTCTCCTTGCGGTGGCGATAGCTTTAGCCACTGATTTCGAAAAAAACCTCTCGCTCTGGCCAACTTTTGGATAGTCTGAACGCAGTCAGACTCAGAGCGGAGAGGTTTTTGTGGTACCTCTCGAAGTGGGGCTGTTTGAGTAGATCTCTCCTTAACGGAAGAGATCTCGGATAATCCACCAGGTAGAAACATCACCTCTGTGAACCAGATCGCTGCGGGCCAAAAGGGGGCGATTAAAGTCAACCTCGTCCCTCCGATGCTGCGAATTTTCTCATCACCTCCCCCAGGATCTTGAAGGGGGGAAAAGCGTAGAGATCTAGCCCCGTCCAATCCCATAGAAGGGCGTCTACTGCTACTGCTCCCGGATCGAGAACCGGGGAGCAATACAGGGGAAGTCTCGCCGTCCTTGACGTTGCAAAAGAGTCCACTAAGGGACATCCCCAAAGACCCCACAGCTCCTGGCATACGTCTTGATTGAGGGTCCACTCTGTCGGCAATAACTGTCCTTGTCGACTGAGATCTGCCCGGGACGTTCTCGACTCCGGCAATGAACCTTGTCAATATCGTGACTTCTCTCTCCTTTGCCCAAAGAAGAAATCTCTTCGCTAGAGCGAACAGGGAGCGAGTGTGTGTTCCTCCTTGTTTCTTCAAGTATGCCAGGGCTGTGGTGTTGTCCGAGTTGACTTGAACTACACGACGAGGACTTTGTTCTGGAACGAACTGGAGCGCTAATTGAACCGCTGCCAGCTCTTTGAAGTTGATATGCCAGGTTACCTGTTCCCCTCTCCAGGTACCTGACACTTCCTCCCCCCCCACCCCCCCTAGAGTTGCTCCCCACCCAGTGGATGACGCGTCGGAGAACACACTAGGTCGGGGTTCTGAAGCTTGAGGGATATGCCCTCTGACAGCTTCCACGGATCGAGCCACCATCTTAGATGGTTCTTCATCTCTTCCGAGATGCATAACTTCATGTCGAAGTTGTCCTTTTTCTGTCCAGTGTCCGACAGAAAAGAACTGAAGAGGTCGGAGGTGTAGCCTCCCCAGGGAAACAAACTTCTCCAGCGAGGAAATGGTCCCAGCAGACTCAATCCATTCCCTCACCGAGCATGAATCCTTCCCTAGAAAGGCTGACCACTTTTTCTATGCCTTGTTCCTGACGTTCCTGGGACGGAAAAGCCCGAAAAGCCACTGAATCCATCTGAATCCCCAGATACACGATGGACTGTGTTGGGGTCAGATGTGACTTTTCGAAGTTCACCAGAAGTCCCAGGGACACAGCTAAAGACAGGGTCGTTTGCAAGTCCTTCAGGCACCGGGTCTGCGAGGAGGCTCGTATGAGCCAGTCGTCCAGATAGAGCGAGATTCTGATGTTGGAAAGATGGAGCCACCTCGCCACGTTCTTCATTAAGATGGTGAAGATAAAAGGGGCCGTACTCAGTCCGAAACAAAGAGCCCAGATTGAAAGACCTTCCCTTTCAGTACGACCGAAGGTACTTCATCGATTGGGGATGTATCGGGACGTGAAAGTAGGCGTCCTGGAGGTCGAGTGATACCATCCAATCTCCAGGTCTTAAGGCCCCCAGAACTGACTGAGGTGTCTCCATCTTGAACCTCTGCTTTTCTATATAGAGGTTTAGACGACTTACATCCAAGACCGGCCGCCACCCTCCCGATTGTTTCGGTACAAGAAACAATCTGTTGTAAAATCCTGGCGTTGCCAGGTCTCAAAACCTGTTTCCACTGCCCGTTTCTCGAGCATCTGCTCGAGCAGGTCGAAAAGTATCTTCCGTTTTGTTTTTTTGAGGATACGATGGGGACAAGTCCCTGGGAGTGGAAGTCAACGGGGGCGGCTTTATGAAAGGGATCTTGTAACCCTTCTCTATGACGTCGAGAGACCAGGTGTCCGCCTCTCTTTCTCTCCGGCAGGCTTCTGCAAAACAACTGCAGCCTGGCTCCTACCGGTGGCTGAAGGCACGATCTCTCACTTCTTGCCCCTAGACTTGGAAGGGGCTCTACCTCTAGGAAGGCTTCTTCCTCGAGGAGACGATCTAGCGGAAGTCCCTCCACGAAAGGGCTTCTGCTTTTCTAAACGGTTGGGCTCCTGAAGACGTTGAAGGGCCATCCGGACGTCTCGAAGACTGAGCCAACAGGTCTTGCTGCTTTGGCTTTCTTGAAGACTAACTGCCAGATCCTTCACCATAGCTTGGGAAGAGATGACTCGAGAAGGGAGACATACAAAAGTTCTGTCCTCTGTGCGGGAGAGACAGATTTCGCCGCAAAGTTGCAATAAAGCGACCTTTTCTTAAGCACCCTTGCTGAAAAATGAGAGGCTAACTCCTCTGAGCCATCCCTGACGGCCTTGTCCATGCATGACAATACACTGGACAGCTCCCCCAAGCTGATCGAGTCTGGCTTACGAGACTGGTTGTCTAAAGCTCCAAGACACCAGTCTAAGAAGTTGAAGACCTCTAAGGACCTAAACAGTCCCTTCAAAAGATGGTGCAGTTCGGAAGTCGTCAATGACACTTTAGCTGAGGCTAAAAGGGCCCTCCTTGAGGCATCAACCACGCTGGCGAAATCACCTTGAGCAGACGTAGGAACCTTCAATCCTAATTCCTCGCCTGTCTCATACTACATCCCTGCCTTACCCGCTAAGTCTAGACGGAGGCAGGGCGAAAGTAGTCCTTCCCTTTGCTTTCTAGACTCCATCCAGGCGTTACCCTTCCCGAAAGCTCTTCTAGTAGACAACGACGTCTTCATTTTCACGAACCCTGGAGTCTTGCTTGTCTTCGACGACGAGAACTGAGAAGGAGGAGCAGCAGCAGCAGGCTGGAAAGAATCCCCAAACGAATCACGAAGTAGCCGTGCCAAAACTTGGTAATCTGATGAAGCAGACGTAGCAGGTTGTTCTTCGTCAACATCCTCAGAAGAACCGCTAAGTTCTCCTTCTTCCTTACCGAGTGCAAATCTGAAGGAAGAGGCACAAGTCCTTTCGCGCTCCAAGTCCTCCTATCCGAACGAGATGACGCGAAGAAGAGGGTAACGATCCTTAACAGTCACAGGATCAGGAATCACCTTTAGAGGCGAACGTGAAGAAGAAATAAGACGTGAAGCGTCAG
>NC_061087.1:71175118-71185417 GCF_015104395.2 Macrobrachium nipponense | reverse complement strand
GTATTAATTTACCTAAATATATTTGTAAATTTCAAGTTCGCAGACGCACGCTTATGATAGTATATATATTATATATATATATATATATATATATATATATATATATATATATATATATATATATATATATATATATTATATAAGAGAGAGAGAGAGAGAGAGAGAAAGGGATATTGACATTTGAAAAGGATTTTGTATATGTAAGCGGATACAGAGAAAGATGTGGCATAAATATCATAGGTTACACAAAGTAGAATTATCTGTAACTATTTAATTTATCATCTATACATAATATAGTTCTTCGTTTCTTTCCTTTAAGAGTACTTACAACAACATTTTCTATTCTTAAATCTTCCTTTTCTAGACAGACTTAATTCTAGCTTTACCATTTACTCCAAATATTTTCTCTCTTTTTTTTTATCTGTTATTATCATCAAACTACAAGATTCTGTTGCATGAATGCCGTACCCAATGAAAACATCTATTTGTGTTTTATAGTTTTCATATTGGTAATAATAAAGAAGAATCGCCAGATATATATATATATTTATTAATGCGCATGTGCTATTATGTGCAAACCTTTTACGTAACAATTCTTCATTTACGTGTAAGTACATTAATTTTGGGTAACTGAATAAATGTTCACATAAGAATGGTACCAGCGTGAATGACGATTCAGGACTACCATTCCGTAGGAAGTTTAATCCAGGCAGTTCGATGCTTCATGACCTAGGGTCAGCTTAACACCTGAGACCGGAAATGGTAGGGGGTTGTTTTATTATTATTAAAAGCTAGAAAATTACGATGGTTTTAACAATTGGCAAAATTTATCAGAAACCAATATATTTACGTATATAACTTTTGCTGCTTACATATACCATACAACGTGAGTCTGAATATTCGATGTGGTCGTGCCAGCCACCGCCCATGTCCTGTCCTACCCTTTTCGCCATGAAGGAGCCACCGATATAGTGCTTGGTGTGCCCTTTTGGGAAACTGCACCAAAACATCCCCTTTGACCCTGACTCTGGTCATCCCTAGTCTCCCCCGCCTCGGTGGATTGGAGTTTGACCCCTATTTTGGCTAAGCATGTAAACGACTGTGGCCAATATTTATTATATATGTATATATATATATATATATATATATACTATATATATATAATATATATATATGTAGATGTAAATATATATATATATATATATATATATATATATATATATATATATATAAATAAAATAAATGAAAGTAATCATGGCAAAGTATCAATTCAGCATCCGAGGTATGGACTGTATGTTTATAAACAATGGGTTGTTGTTTTTTATCTTCAGTAAGATTGACTGCATGAATCAGGAGGATTTGCTGAGCCTTTGCAGGGACTTTTACAGTGAGAAAGAAGCCTCGGAGGCAGTGCTGCTGGCGTTTGAGAAAGTACGGCTGCCCCGTAAGAAAAAGGAATATCGTGGTGCTCAGAAAAAGAACAAAATAACATACGACAAATTATGACGTTAATGTGTCAGTCACCTACACCTGAAGGTAATGAATTTGTATAACGAAGTGTACCCAAGTGCCTCCAGTAACTATGGATCAGTCGACATAGCAACGGTGCTGAAACTGTTTAGTGCTCTTCGTTCGAGGTTCAGATCCTCTCCAATTCCAATAAGCAGCTTAGAGAAAAAGTTTCAAAAATAGAAGAAAGTGTTAGCAAAAAGGAAATAACGACTTTAGTGAAGGAGAAAAATGCTACAAAGCAGAAAAGAAACATGTCAGACGAAGTGATAGCAGAACAAGCTGAACTACTTCATCTTTACAGAAAAAGGTCGGATACTAAAAACACTGACAAATTTACATTTGTCGAAGCTTCTAAAACGGAAATAACTGCTAAACTGTATACTGGAGAGGGCATGAGTAATAAAACGGTTTTACTCGGGATGTCACGCTACAGAATGATTCAGATGAGGATCTGGCCTCCACGACATCATCAACATCTTTTGAACGAATGGGAGCTCCAGCCATGGCAGCGGAGAAAAGTGCGAAGGCAGATGCAGAGAAGAAACGAAAACGGACCATCTGGAGTTCCACACGCCCGATTCCCCAATCTCAACCAAGTTATTAAGAAGAAAGCCTGCAGTAATAGGAACCAATGAGGGTACCGGTCCTACTAGCAGCTGAACCTCTCACCAATATTTCTCTTTTTGTGTCTAGGTTAAGTCCTCATGTAAATGAAGATGAACTGAAAATCCATGTCATAAATATCTGGTAAAAATTCGTTCATTGTCAGAAACTTAAAGCGAACATGGCAATTATGTTTCCTTTAAAATATCAATCGAGAGCATTGAAAAATGTAAAGTAACTAAACTTTTTCAGTCTGTTAATTGGCCAAAAGGCGTAATGGTAAGGAAATGGTACGAAAAAAAGAAATTAATCATGGCTTCAATTAATATAGCAACTTTTAACTGTAGATCTGTCAGGAAAAATGTCCACGTTGTAAAAATTTATGTAATATCTATGAGATAATAGCATTGCAAGAAACATTTTTGCCACAACAGGAGAGTAACTTTCTAAACAATATTGATAGTTTGATTCCGTATCGTCGTCACCAGTAGACCTAAGTCAAGCTCTGGTGAGGAAGGCCATATGGGGGTCTAGCTTTTTTAGTTCATGAGGAGATTCTCTTCCGTATGTCAGGAAAATACCCACAAGAGATGAACGCTTTTTATGTATAGATATTTTGTCTGGGTGGTAGCACGATAAGGGTTATCAATTGTTATATGCCCATATTATAACGGTTCTAAATACTGAGGAATACTTAAATAATTAGGGAAAAAATGAAATGTCTATTTGAAGAACATCAGAATGATCATGTTATTGCTGTAGTGGATTTTAACGCTCACATTTCATCAGAATTTGGTGCAGAATTATTTGGGTGGTGTGATGAATACGACTGCTGTGCAGCCGACATCACCTCTTTACCACAGGATACCCATACGTGAGTAAGCGATACTACGGGTCACACGAGGTGGCTGGACCATGCCGTGTGCCCTGACTCCCTCTTCAGTGCACTTCGATGTTTTCAAGTTTTTTTACGAGGAGATAGGCTCAGACCACAAGCCTCCTCTGGGTTTTAAACTTTGTGTACAAGATTTTTCAGCATACATAGTTAGCAGGGGACTAATTAAATCGCAGAATAACTTACGAGGTTAGAAATAATGATGAATATAAAGTTCGAAGCGAGAAGTCACTAAAAGAAATAGAGCTTCCAGTTGAGGCAATTGTCTGTAGCAACAAGGGGGCTGCAGAGACAGAAACCATGTATTTCTAATTGAAAACATTGCTGTCGGATCTTGTTGAGGCATTGATTAAGAGTGGAGATACAAAAAAAAAATACCGGGGAGGTACATAAAAGTCAAGGGAATGGACCAGGCTGGAATGAAAACGTCGAATTACACCACGTTACAGCCAGACAAAAGTATTTATTATGGAAGGAAATGGGAATGCCGAGATCGGGTGTGCAATACGATGAGATGGTCCTGTCTAAACGAAATTTTAAAAAGGCACTCAAAGTCTGCAAGAAGACTGTCAAAACAAAACAACAAAGGAAAAAATCGCTAGAGATATGAGCAGGAGAAATCCTTGGAAAACAATAAACAAAATAAACAAGACAAGAAAACATACAAACTACCGCCGGTTAGTATGATGGAATAAGGGGAGAGTCAATACCATAGCAGAAGGGGTCGCCGGTAAGGAAAGAATCAATGTTATGCTCATACATTTTGGAGGGTACGAACCATTCACCAATGTCTTTGTCGATGGAAAATGAAGATGAAGAAAGCACCATACCAATTGTTTCCGTTAAAGACATTCAAGATGCTTTAAAATCCCTTTCGTTAAATAGTGCCCCGGGCCTGGATGGAATCACCGGGAATCACTTACGATATGCCCATCCAACTGTTTGTATGTGCGATCTGTCACTTTTGTTCACTTGTTTGTTCAGGCATCATTTCGTCATCAAAAAATCCGACTGAAAATAAAAATTCTGAATTTAGTTAAGGATTACCATAAGTCTCTCTCTGATAAGAATAACTATCGTCCAATAGCCCTTGCCTCTATTATTTCTAAGCTATTAGAATGCATCATCCTACCAAGATGCAAAGACTTGTTAACAACTTCGGATAATCAATTTGCTTATAAAACTAAACACAACACTGATACGGCCCTTTTTCTTTTAAACAAACATGCCAGTTTTATAGGTAAAAAAACACCCCAGTTTTTGTATGCGCAATGGATATGTCCAAGGCTTTTGATAGAGTGTGTCATGAAAGATTATTTCAAATTTTAAGAGAAGACGTGTGCCAATTTACATTATAGCACTGCTACAGTACTGGTACAAACTCAGGACTTTAGAGTAATGTGGGGCAATAGTCTTTCCTCTCCTTTTAAACCCAGTTGTGGTACTTAGACATGGGGTAGTTGTTTCTATCAGCAACTTCTGTTTGCCGTATATGTGGATGACTTAAGTAACAAAGGTCCTCAGCAGGGAAGGTGGTTGCACAGTGGGAGAGTTTAAGGTGAGTCATATCTTTTATGCAGATGATATAATACTTTTAGCCCCATCTTTAAAAGCGTTGCAAATTCTCATAGATAAAAGTATGGAATATTTGAAGTACCATTATCTTGAAGCCAATCCTGACAAGACCAAAGTTCTTGTTATAAAGCCCAAGAATTTTATGTCATTTAGTGAACCGTCACTCTATATTAATGACGTCAGGTTTGGAAGTCGTTAAGTCATGTAAATATCTCGGCATGAATATTAATGACAAATCTGAAGGACGATGCCCATATTGCATCACTCTATCGATTGGGCCCCAATGGCTTGCGAGGCAATATGTTGCTAAGGAACTTTCATGTGTGCAAAGATGAGGCAAAAGTGCATTTGTTCAGATCTTTCTGTACTTCCCTGTATTGTATGCCTCTGGCAATGAAATGTAAAAAGGAAAACCCTACGAAAACTTAAGGTATGTTATAATGACTTTTTTAGGTACCTGATGGGAATAGAAAGGTTTTCGAGAGTAAGTGGACACTTTGTTTCTTAGGAATACCAACAGTTGATGAATTAGTGAGAAAATGTATTGTAAGCTTGTTTCAAAGAGCAAAGAGTTCAAAAAACCACTTAATTTGTGCAATTTTTAACAGTGATAGTTTTAAAAATCATCAGTTTTTAAAGAGTGGTCTAAACACATTTTCTGTGTTTAGACCTTTTTGTTTTATTCCTAATATATTTGTATATACTATTAATTTTATCGTAATATTTTGAATATGGCTCTACAGCTGAAATAAAGAATTTGAATTTGAATATATATAATATATATATATATAATATATATATATATATATATATATATATATATATATAAAATATATATATATATATATATATATAATATATATATATATATATATATATATATATATACTATATATATATATATATATATATATATATATATATATATATAATATATATATATAATATAATATATATATATATATATGTATATATATATATATATATATATATATATATATATATATATATATATATATATATATATATATATATATATATATATATATATATATATATATATATATATATATATATATATATATATATATATATATATATATATATATATATATATATATATATATAGTATGTGTGTGTTTGTATGTAGATTTTATCATTTTTTATATCGGGGCGGGGGAAATATGCAATTGTAACAACATCAAACGCCCTCTTAATTCCTGAATTCTTCACACTTTGTTTTGGATACAACTAAGTTCCAAAGAGAAGAATGTGAAGAAATGGTGACGTCCATAGCAGGATTCGAACCCGCAATCAGACTTTCGGAAGGAGGTAATTTACCGGCTAATCCACTACGGACGTCAGAATTCTCTTCATGTTCTTCCATTTCGATCTTAGGTCGCGTAGTGACACGAGTGACCAGAAAGTACCTAGTCAAAAAGCATTAAATAAAGGGACGCCAAAATATTAGAGTGAATATTCTCTTTATATAGCTCAACAGCACATGACTTGTAAGAGCGCAGTAGAATTTATGAACATTGTTTCTGCAACTACCGAGTCCCAGTGCACTGAAGTGCCGTTACAGTTATATTTCCGAATATATATTCGAGCGGTCTACCGGGAATTTTCAGTTCCTCTGTACCAGAGGTAAAATTATGCTCTGAAAAGTTTTGTTCGAAATGTTTTGTACTCCAAGGTGATATGTAATTGAATACAGTAGACTATTCGTCACATCAAGGTGCTCGAATAAGTCCGTAGAGGTATACAGTGGTATTGTGGACTTTTTTTGGTGAGCCAATGTAGTTATCACTTATCTAACCAGTTTGTTTAAAATCCTCAGTTTACCATAAATTACGGACTAAGAAAATACGGAATACAAAAGAAATCACCATGTTTCGTTGCCTGATAATGTTGTGGGTTGTTCTTTACATATAACAAGAGAATTTCTAGGGATTTCCGTAAGGTTGCATGAAAAACCTCCACTAATGTTTCTAGAAGAACTTTAATAGCCCAAGTGTCTTATGTAATTTCTAATTTTAATTCAATAAGATGGTAACAGTGGACCTTGATGAAAACAGATTGACGAAAAATGACATGATTGCTAGCAAGAAAACACATTGAACTGGCAGTCTACGTTATATGTTTTATTCACATCAACAAATAAACAGAATTAGTGGGGCAATCCATTTTCAGAGATTATGCAGTTTTATTTTATATATTGATGGTTTTGTTTCTATGTTTTCTTAGATACTGAATCAGATGAGGAGAATTCAAATTGTGCTACAAAGTAAAGAAACGGAAATAGAAATCTATTCGGTATGGCTTCTTTGTGGCAGTAAATAAGTGAGGTAAATCTGCCATACGGTAACTAAGAGAGAATGTCATTTCTCCAAAGGTAAGGGGTGCGTATAAAACATAGAGAGGTACAGGTGACTGAGGTAAGAGTATATATAATCACTATCACTTTACAACATTCATAAGTAACGCTCTGAAAAGAGATGTTGGAGCCATTATTCGTCTATATTACTTTGCTTTAAATCATGATATATATTTTCATAAATACTTTTGTACTATTAAGGCAATTGCCCGGCAAACGAAATGGAATTTGTTCTCATATTCGACTACATGACATTCACAGTGGTTTCCTCACTTCCCTTGCAAACCAAATTTGTTTGGATTATATTCACTGCTTCAAATAAAAACAACTGCAACCTAAATGTAAACATGCCATGCAGTTATTGTGCGTTTTTGCTTGAAAGTCAGTGGATTTAACTTCTATCATCGTTATATAATCTGCATGCTCAACATTATCACATGACAGTAGTGACTAATATATCTTTCACTTTAATAATATGAAAATAGAAAATTTGTGTTTTTGTAGACTTAAATAATGAAAGTAGAAACTACTATACTCATGAAAACTATGACAAAATATTTCGTGGTTAACATTAATAAATTATTGCTCTTTTTATTACTTTATATCTAGCGGGAAACTTCATAAATCGCAAGAATTTTAGTGAAGAGTAACTTGCCATTCCGATATGCATAACAAACCATAATTAATGTTAGGATTGAGTTCTAGAAACAGTTACGCCTGTCAGGTGAGAAAGTTTGCTGTGTTGTCCGACGGCAGTTTGACTTTATGATATATACGGTAGGGGAAGTTCGGGGATTTGCTGAAATTAACTTAGACAACAGCATTGGACGGGGTAGTGTGGCTTAAGATCTTCATGCTCCTCGATTAAATATAAATAGTGTTATTGTTAAGGTCTTAGCAATTTTCTTTTTATTCTATATAACGAATAATTTTAAATCTCTTAGTATTTATGCGTTACCAAAATATGAGCAATTGCTCTTCAGGGGAATTAGCAATACTACCACTTACGGAATACAATTCTATATCTCATTAATGAAGCTCACAATACTGCAAATAGTAAATTTATCGGACTTCAGAGATCTCAAGTTCTTGAAGAAGCTAAATGGTTCATGGGGTTCACTCTGCCCCTCTCTGGTCTTAGAGAAGTTTTCAGATGAAGCAGTATTGTATCATATCCTGTTTTTCTGAAGCACTTAGGGATTTACTTCTTACACAGATAACATTGTTTTTGAGGCCTTTTTAGATCAGTAGTAAAATCACAATTTTTTTTTATTTTTATCAATTTTTTTTAATCGATATTCTTAAAAGTTTTATTATGAATTTACGCCGCCATCACTTTCCTGGTGTGTTGTGGTTGGAGAACCAGTCTCTTTGACCTATTCTCTTTCTTTACTGTTCATTCCTCCAATACCAAATGATTTGCACAGCCTACCTTTATTATTCATAGTTGCGGCCATCATAGATAAAACAGATACAGGGGATAATATTTTCTCCAATTCGACCAATCAATTATGGCTGTTAAATGCTGCAATATCCTCTAAGTAATTCATAATTAGAAAGAGCATTATCACAAACTGTTTTTTTATTATGTTACCAGAATAAAGAAATTCACAGCAAAATAACTGGAAAGTTCATAAATATTGTCAAATGATTTTCCTTTTATTTTTCCGCATACAATTAAATTTTAATTTATGAAGCCTTTACTCGATAAGAATTAATACAGCAGAATTATCACCCAACTATAATAAATATTTAAAGTTCTTTAGATACTATTTTAAATGAGAGGAACTGAATATAACATACTTTGTGCTACAACATACTTTATCAGTATGGGATTCCTTAATATAGGCATTCATTCTGTTTAAAGTTGTATAATCACTTTCCCCAGTTTTACCACTATACCATATCTTACAATCAGCACCTACTAGATTACATCTACGTCGATTCAGTGGCTTACATTCTCATAATCCATTTATAAATCTTATTACTCGCCTCTTATCGTCAAACTTACAACAGGCACCTAAAGTTTAAATGATGTGGCGATCTCCATCAAATTCACAGAATATTGTGAGACCAGTACCAAGGAAACAATATTAACAGAAGTGAATCATAGGCACATGGAAAAATTCACCACAGAACATGAACACGGCATCAGCGGACAAGAAGAGCTTGCTTGAAGTCAGGTGGCTCATTAATTAGGCAGATTTGGTACTGAGCAGTTGTTTTTCATCCTGTTATTTTGATTCATGTTGGTAATGTTAAAAGGCTTTGCAAAGAAATAAACTAAAGCAACAGCTGGAACCCTCTTTCAATACAGCTGTATACAAAAACCTGTCATCTCTAATTTATTGCACAGAATATGCATTCATTTATTATTGATTCAATTTTCCATTTATCGATTTGATTTAGCGCAACATCATGAAAGGACAAAGTGTTCAGTTTCGATTTCATTTTCTCTTAGAAAATTGAAAATTTACTCGTTCTGTTTGTAGTAAAGAAAAAATTTACTCGTGATGTTTGTACTCAAACCTTTTAACGTAATACAAGTATCGTGCTGTGGAAGTGCCTATTTGCGTTTTTATTGCAAAAAATATATTCGATTTTTTTTTTTGATGTTTCTGTTTGTGCAAATAACAATAGAAAATAAAGGTTAACAAATATGGTGATTCCAAAAGTATGTCAAACTTAGGTAACGGAATTCGGTAGAAGCCAGCCCGTTTCATTCCGGAGAATTAAATTAAGGATGAAAGGGAATTTCAAACTATTTGATTGGCGATTACACCCGGTTCGACTTTGGATCCTGCAGTAAAGTTAGGCAGGCTTAATTAATGTGATAGAATACTGATACCAGACTCGGTGTCGCGCAGACTATCTCCGCATCTGTTTTTCATTTTAAGATTGTAGTGTCCAACGAATTTTAAGTAAAAAGAAGTTAGTGAATTTTATGCGAAAATCTTGTCTGGAGTAGCAAACAAGAAGTACCATAAACTAATGATAAGCTATAAACAATTTTTTCACTCTACTCATACTATCATTGATATTAGTAATAATAAAATAGGCCTAAAAGACTGAACTTTAATAGAAGACTGTTACAGAATATAAGACTGCACGTGAAAAAAAAAAAAACAAAGTAAATAGAATAAGCATATAAATAAATGAATGTAAAGACGCAAATTGCATCTGTTTTACGTATGAAAATAACTTTATACGTTAGAAAGAAATTAATACAGTCGTGTATGGGGCTCTAAAAGCATCGTCAGCAGGAAGGTAATTCCGCAGCTATGCACCAAGAATAGTGGAAGACTTGGGGTCGTGGGTGATGTGAATGCAAATGTTC
>NC_061087.1:71152618-71170118 GCF_015104395.2 Macrobrachium nipponense | reverse complement strand
GGCATGGAAAGCATTAGGAGATGAAGGAGTGGATATACTGTACGATCTTATGATAAAGATCCTTGAACAGGAAAAAGATACCAAACAATGAGTGGCGTGGGAGTATATTGATCCCAATTTTTAAAGGGAAAGGCGATGTCCAAGAGTGTGGTAATTATAGGGGCATTAAATTGATGTCCCACACTTTGAAGATACTGGAAAGGATGATAGATGCTAGATGCTAGACTGAGAGAAGAAGTACAAATAGGTAAAGAGCAGATGGGATGGGATATGAAGGGAAGGGAACAACAGATGGTATATTTTGTCTGAGGCAAATAATGGAGAAATTCTGGGAAAGACAAAGGGACCTACATATGGTATTCATTGACCTTGAAAAGGCTTCATGACGAGTCCCGAGACAAGAGGTTATGGAGGAGCCTGAGGGAGAAGATGCGTGCCAGAGAAGTAGTGCGATTGATACAAGAGATGTACGGAATGTATTTACCAGAGTGAGGAGCAGTGTTGGGGAGACAGAAGGTTTTGAGTGAGAGTAGGATTACACCAGGGGTCGGCTCTGAGCCCATTTATCTTTAACATAGTGATGGATGTTATAATAGAGGTAAGTAAGGGAGACAGTACCATGGAACATATTGTATGCGGATGATATTGTTTTGTGTGCAGAGAGCAGGGAAGATCTGGAAGTGAAATTGGAAAGATGGAGACAAGTACTTGGAGGACAGAGGAATGAGAATAAGTTAGATCCAAGACAGAATATATGTGTAACCACCACTGAGGGGATGATAGAGAAAGTATTCAGCTTGGTGGAGAGCAAATAAGGAGAGTTGATAAGTTTAAGTATTTGGGATCTTTTGTTAACGCTGGAGGAAGTATGGAAGAAGAAGTAAAACATCGGTACAGGCAGGCTGGAACACTGGAGAGCGGCCTCGGGAGTTCTTTGTGACAAAAGAGTGCCGCTTAGGTTAAAAGGAAAATTTCACAAGACGGTGGTAAGAACAGCAATGCTGTATGGTACGGAAACAGCAAGCATGAGAAAAGCAGAGCAGAAGAAGATGGATTTGTGCAGAAATGAGAATGCTTAGGTGGATGTCTGGGGTAACAAGAGTGGATAGGATCAGAAATGACTACATAAGGGGGTCAACTAAGGTGGTGGAAGTATCAAAGAAAGTGCAGGAGGGAGGCTGAGATGGTATGGACACCTGTTGAGGAGAGATGAGGACCACGCTGGGAGACATACTATGGGGGTGGAGGTGCAAGGAAGAAGAAAAAGAGGGGGAGGACCACCGAAAGAGATGGAAGGACTGTGTGAGAGGAGACTTAAATGAGAAGGGAATTGATGAGGCAGAAGCACAAGATAGAAATAAAAGATGGAAACGGCTCATCCGAAACGGCGACCCCATATAAAAATGGGAACAAGCTAAGGGAAGAAGGGAAGAAGAAGATATATATATGTATATATATATAGATATTTGATATATATGTGTGTGTATATATATATATATATATATATATATATATATATATATATATATATATATATATATATATATATATATATATATATATATATATATATATATATATATATATATATATATATATAGATATATAGATATATCAATTGATGAACTCTCTCTCTCTCTCTCTCTCTCTGGTCTCTCTCTCTCTCTCTCTCTCCTCTCTCTCTCCTTTTCGGTTATTTTTACATGTCACCCCTTCCCCTACTTCCGAATAGGGCTGAATCCAGACTTAAAGGGCACTGGGAGTATCACTATATATTTCAGCGACCTCAAAAAATAGGGATTAGACACTAATATACTGTTATTTTTCGGTAATTTTTGCATTTCACCCCTTCCCAAACTCTTGGCTTACCGCCCCAATAGTATTTTAACTGTATTCAACCATGACCTTTCCTGGATTAATATATATATAATATATATATATAGATATATATATATATATATATATATATAATATATATATATATATATCTATATATATTAATATATATATATATAATATATATATATATAGGTGGTGTGGTAGGTATGTACGTATGAATTAACTATATATATATATATATATATATATATATATATATATATATATATATATACATACATCATATGTAAGATGCATAAGAGGACTTCTGCTAAGATATGAACGGACAGAAGTAAATATCTGGGTTCACTTTTCACATAAGAAAACAGTTTCAGGTCTCAGCTGAACAGAAATTGAAAAGTAAATTTTGTAGTAATTGGCAGATTTAGAACTATTCGGTGAGTGAACTGTGACGTTTTTTAAACTCCTCCTAGAATTAATTGTATTACCCTCTTAGGTTTTTAATGGCTACATCCGATATGGTTGGATTTGGGAGTCAATCAAATAACACCTAATCATTAATCAATATAGGAAAAATCGAAAATCGACAAATTTCTAGGTTTAATCTAACGAGCTTATAGATAGATAGTAAAACTGGCCACGATGCTAAGATACCTTGTCCGGCAGAATTTGCTAGTAGTAAATGAGTTAACGGAGCATCGAACAATGAGCCCCATAGTTTGGAAACTACGTGTAATTTACTTTATGATGAATGAAGTCTGCACATGAATGGTTACCTGCAAGTGATATGTGTTATATATATATATATATATATATATATATATATATATATATATATATATATATATATATATATATATATTTATATATTTATATATTTATAGATATACATATATACATACATACATACATATATATATATATATTATATATATATAATATATATATATATATATATATATATATATCTATATCGTATCTATATCTATATCTATATCTATATATAGATATAGATATAGATATAGATATATAGATAAAGATATATATATATATATATATATATATATATATATATATATATATATATATATATATATAAAGACTGATAATATAATATGATATGATATGTATGATACAATGTTGTATGTCACATGCTTTGACATTCCTCAGAAATTGGGAATCATCGTTTTTAGCTTGCCATGGAGACAGAGAACATCTCAGTTTAGCAATGCTAAGGTCACACATTCACGTATCAATGCACGCACGCCCACGCATGAGCGGAAATTGGTAGTTGGCAACAGCTTACGTCAGTAAACCGTAAATGTAACGTAAAAACATACGTAAAATCGTTTAGACAACGGTGACGGGGTCGTCCGGCTCTAAGCTCCGCCCACTAGGGCGCTCCAGTTTTGAAATGTTCAAAACAAGTCGGGGGTGGTCACGCCAAATGTCACTTGACGTAGCTCCAGGCATTGCACGTGGGACCCACGGTGACTACTGCAGGGTAAGCGCTAGGGTCACCTGCATTGTTCGCCGTCGTTATTTTCTTTCCGCCGCGAAGGACGTGGGCCTCCTAATTACGCTGTAGCCTATGGGGAAACCGATTCGCACATTTACAACCATGTATGACATGGCAACGCTGCAGCGTGGTATAAAAGGTCAGGTCGGCGCTCAATACAACAACAACAACAACCCTCAGGTCAGCTGTTGTTTCCGTCTCCCGAGACCAGCAGTTTCCTCCAAGTACTCTCCACAATGCCCTTCAAGATGCCGAACCTCCTAAAACGACCAAGGAAGGGACCATCAACGTCACATCTTGCAGGACCTTCTTTCGACCCGGAGAAGACTCTCACAGCCACTCCTGCAGACACTCAGGTCGAGGAAATGTCATCTTCCACCTACAGGGGTCGGAGTTGGATGAGATACAGATTGATGACAGTGACACGAAGGACGACTGACGGACAGGGAGAAGTGGATATTGAACATATTCTACTTCCTCAAGCCACACATCGTCCGTCAGAAGAAGCCCAAGATGCCGGGACTGCCAATGGTATGTATATTATAATGTCTGACTTAAATTTTTTTTTATTTGTTGAAAATATACAATATTTTACAGTACATGCAGAATTCTACCAAAGTGAATTTACAACCTGGAATTTCATAATGCAATATTTTTACATTCTCTCATACATGTTCCATCACTTTACAGTCTGCTCTGTTTACAGGCTGACCATTTTGTACCCTACAGCCCCACAACAGTGGGCGTGGTGACAACGTGAAGGTGACGTACATAGGACATTACACTATCGGCGGAAGTTTCAGGTAGACGTCCGACCTTGCTTTCTTTGCGCGTACATTTGCGGCGCAATTTACGGTGCTGGCTTTACGTCCGTTAGCCCATGTCCTGTTTACCAGCTGTTCAAGGTCATTTCACCGCGATGATGCCCACGATTCACATACATGGGCATACGCCGTCCTGATACGTGAATGTGTGACCCCAGCATTACCTAAGCAGGTCAGCGATCATCTGTCGTTATGGGGCGTTTGTCAGAGGTGAATGTATTTATGTCTATTTTAGCCAAAGTGTGGCTGGATTGTATTTGAATATTTATTTCAGAGATAACCTATTTTTATGTGATCTTTTGATTGTGTTCTTGGGCTTATCAGAGTGTTCTGTATCCTAACAGGTGGTTCTGGTGGAGGGAACTATACTGGTAGGGGGAACTATGATTGGAGAAGAGCGGGATAATTCTTTAGATAAATGGTGTTGACTAATTACTGGTAGACTGTTAATTACCGAGGGTTATCTGAGTCATTCCATTTAATCATGCTGTTAAGAACCTGAGTTATTCAGTTAATACTTTGCTTTTTAATAAATGTATATTTTTGTAAGTTCACAACTCTGATTTGATGACCTAATGAAATGGAGAGAGAGCTGTTGCCAGTCGAGAGAGGAGAGAGGAGGAGAAAGGAGAGAGATAAGAGAGAAGACGAAGAGAGAAGTGTTACCAAACCTAGTTTGCCTGCCGCTATGGCCTTTGCTACCAAAATGAATAACGGAGATGGGGGCTCTGTTATTATATATATATATATATATATATATATATATATATATATATATATATATATATATATATATATATATAGATAATATAAAGCCATAAATGCAGTTTATTATTCAATTCACGTTATTTCAGGATTAACTCGCTTTCATAACTATTTTCGAGCGCTTCAATGACCAAATTTGTAATTAGAATCACTCGCTCTTTTATTTATATAATTCTTCTTCATTTTTGTCTTACACAAGCGGTCTCAGCACAAATGGGTTTCATGTTGCGCCGCTTGCCGAGAAACTGAACAATACAGTCATGATCAATTATCAGATGTATTGGTTTTCCTAACTTTTCCCATTCAGGACCATTCTATGCAAGTCCAATTGCAGACAGCATTGGTAGCTCAAAAGGAATGATTGATATATGGAATGAAGGCCTTGTTATATTCATTTTGTTAGCGGTTTGTCAGAACTATTTCTGAAAAGATAAATGCTTCTTTTGTAATATTCCTTATAGTCGGTTTACACAAATTTGACAATTCCTAATGACACGCACCCACGTACTTGCTTTAGTAAAAGAGTTTTTTTGTGTGAAAATGCGGTCCACAAAGCCACAAATAACAAAGCGAAGCCATGTGATAAGGCTGACACTACTGCCCAAGCCCTTGAATATAGTGAATGAAGAGACCGTGACTGAGTAAGGTATGCTATGTGCAGATGATAAATGAAGATTTTAACAGAATTATGAATATTAGTTATTTTGCTGGTTCGGTGATATTCTTCCCAAAATAATGTTCTAATTTGGAAAAGGTATGCATGCGCAGGATATTCACATAGAGGCACATATTTTATAAACACATTAATTGACAACAGGGAGATAGTACAGACAAATACATGCATATTAAATGAAATTCACACACACACACACACACACACACTCACACACACACACACACACACACACATATATATATAATATATATATATATATATATATATATATATATATATATCATATATATATATATATATATACGTGTATTTTTTGTAATTTTTTTTGTCCACAATAGAAATCTGAACTGCTTGACAAACAGAAAAGATTTTACACATGGCTTCAAACCATAAATATAGAGGGGAGAGATTTGGCAATCACATGATTGTTGTATGCAAGTAAGGCACCATTGCGATGTATTATTCCAAGTGTGGTAGCGGCATCAACTTTTCAGACCAGTACCAACATGGCTGCCTCTGGCACCCAGTGATGGGCCATCGACTATGTTCCATACAGAAACAGGATCACACAAAAACAGGGGACCCCATTTCACAAGATAGTGACATTTTTTCATTCATGAAAATCTTTTTAACTGCATTGAAACAACCTCAAGTAAACATTAAATAGAAATCCTTGAACTTACAGTCCAATTTACGTGCCTGCTTTTTGAGCCTAATAAAATAATGAATGTTGTAATAAACTATTTGTTAAACCCAATTTGACATTAAGTTCATATAGCCTAATAAATTAGCATGTAGGGTTGCTATCAGTCCATATAACCATGGTTAAGTTTGACAAATTACGCTACAACTAGTGCTACAATGTACATAGTATTGTGATAGCTAGCTCTAGGCCTGCTGCAGTTTTAAGTGTTAACTAAGTGTTATACTGTTATTTACCATGTTATCAATAAGTTCTCATACCTCCTGCATGTAGAGGACTCAGCAGAATTTGATCTGCCAGAACACTTAAAGGTAGTAGGCTTCGCTTCAATTTTGCCATTATCATTTTTACCTTAAACGATACTTCAAACTTATACTACATTATAACTTTAAAAGTAAACTTTACCAACTAGCTAGTCTACCAGGGTTGATCACTGAATAACCAAGGATAGCCTACCATAGCCTAATCTTAGCTTAACAAAGGTAGCCTAACTTGGCGTAACCTTCAGGAATGCTGATTTTTTCTATCTGTCCCTCCACAGACTATGAAATACAGTTCATTTCCTGGTTAGTTATGAAAATCAAGTTATTCTTACAGGCTAGGTTAACTTATACTGTACAATGTAAAAGAGTATGTTGAATTATAGGTCCGTATAACTGTGACATAGCTTTATATAATTATGTGACTTCTAGTAATAATTGCACTTGAAGCTTCTATGTCATGGTTCAGATGTTTTGATCTGGTTCTGTAAAACATGTAATGTACTCTCCCATGAATCAGAACTGTATGAATATGAATTAATACAAATTGAAATTACATTCATACTGTATGTAAAGGAATGGTTTCTCTTATAAGCTCTGTGAGTAGCCTTGCAGGTTCGAATACGCATTAAAAGTGTCTGTAGGTCATTGAAGGAAGCCTGTTGTTAATACTATGCGACCTGTGAGATTCAAGACTGATTTTTGTCAATTTTGTGGTTGAGGTTTCTAGACAAGACCAAAGAGCGAGACCGTTATCTTGCTTGGGTTAGAAACTGCAGAAGGGATGAAGCATTTTCTGCCAAAGTACATTTTCAATCTTCCTGGTATGCATGCGTTCAAGTTTCTTTAACAGACCTTAAAGTCCAGTATATGTTAATCAGCAACAATGTGGCTGCCAAAGCAGATTTAGTCTAAATATGGCAAGATTTATACGGACCAGCATACTACAATATTAATTGCATCCCTATTAATAGTATCAAATACAGTAAATTTCAAAATCCAATAAAATGACTGTACTGACTATTGAATATTGTCTGTTAGGTATCAGGCTATTAAACCTAGGCTATTATTAATATTATTATTATTATGCCTGTGGATGAAGCTTATATTTAACTGCCAGTCAGTTTGACTCATGAATAAATAACGATAGTAATTGGTTATGCCTCTTGAGAGTAAAACAGTAAATTTATGGTGGAAAGAACAGCACATAACATCAGCTAATTGGTCAACTTTGTTGCTGAAGTGTATGCAAACTGCAGTAGACAGAATAAATATGTTATTTGTGCATATAGAACACATTGTCCTTGGAAAATACTGCAAAGCTAATTTACAAATCTTTAAAGAATGCTGAGAAAATTGGCTTTCAATGCAGCATGATCATACTGTTGTAGGTAACGTCGCCATACTTTATGGCTTAACTGTAGAATAAATATACCAACAAAATTGAATATTTTTACTTCTGCATACAGTACATATTGTATTAAGTAAATGGTGCTTAAATCATTCAACAGTCTTGAAGGACAGCCGAGAAAGTATATTTTAAATAGTATAGGTTTTCCATTGAACTGTTTGAGTTGCGTAATTGTTTATATATTAAGCAACACATTGCGATGGCGCCAGGCAGTGCACGTCACAGACTGGTTTGGCTATCATTGGCTGTCCAATCACTCCCCTCTACATCTATATTTCAAACCCCTACCCCGTGATAAAACAAAATGAAATTTTCGTATTTAGTCCACCTTTTCTTCAGTAACATTCTGGAAGTCACGAGTTACTTGGGTGAACAGCTTCAACTTTTCTGGTGACGTCATTAAACATTTCCTATTGCAAACCCTCAGCCTATTGTAAGCCGACAAATGCGAAATTCCTAATTAATTTGTTAGTTTCTCCCTCGTTTTTTTCTTCGGAATTTGCTGTAGCAACTGCTTCCTGATGTTGCAGTGATGTATTTCGTTATAATGAAGTATTTCTTTATAAATCCGGTTTAGTGAGGTCTGGGATAATTGTAATCTCACTGCAAAACTTCAGTGCATAGGGAAGATGAGTTTCTTTTTACGTTGCTTGACACTGAATACCTGGAAGTTAATGACTGAAAACTCTAGATTAAAACCTTTCAGGAATGTAGGTCATTACATTTGGAAATCTCTTCCGAAAGGCAGTTGCAGAATTAATGTGTATGTAGGATAAATATATTCGGTGCAAATATAAATTAGATTAAGAAATGGCAACTACTGCACTTCTAGTAACTTGAAGTGCTCACAGCTTACACAACACGTCAATGTCTTACCTTTCGCAGATGTAATCATATACAGTAAGGAATGGTATTCATGTCATTTTGGAAAATAAAATTATTATTTATGGTTGTATATATTAAAGTTATATGCATTAATTTCTGTCTTTTATCAACACGTATCTATTCAAAACAATAAACAGCCAATTGCCTAACTTTCCTCCAGGAAGGGAGAGATTTTGTTTGATTTATGATTACGTTAACTTACTAGCAAAGGATCGAATTGACCAAGTTTATGGATCGTACGGACATGCTTAGCGGTAATGTTTTTCTAAAGATCCGTTTAACTTTCTACTTGTTGCTACGTTAATGGATTTGAAGGCACTGTAAAGATAATGAGTCGTAATTTATTATGCTATGGTAAAAAGTCACTAAAACTAGTATAAAGTATACGTATCACGAGTTGAATTTAGCCATATTGTAAAATGTTTTACCAATTTTCCTCTTAATAAGAGGAAAGAAGCAAAGTGGCGAAACAAAATATAGTCTTCTTATTAAAAAACGCACAATCTTATACAGTATTATTGAATGAGTTTAATTAGAAACTATGGGTTGGTTCATTTTTTTTTTTTTTATGAAATGGATAGGGAAATTCGCTTCATATAGTAACACCTATCATAAAAAGCCAGGTCATTGGGCTACGCCTAGACCAAATTGTCTGTATCACATGAAAATATTTTTTTAGAATTTTTATTAAGTGATTTATACCAGAACGACCTACAAATAGTGCTGAAGGGTCTAACAATGAAATGAATTAGGCCTATACATAATTAACTGTTAGATGGTCGGAAGAACTTTAGGTAACTCCAGCAGTTCAACTATTCTCATGAGTGGACTGACTACATCAGTTTCATGAAATGGAAGGGGAAATGACAATAAACCTGATAGTGAATACCCAGACTAAAGTTAATGAATTCTGTGATTGTGTGTGTGTGTGTGTGTGTGTGTGTGTGAGAGAGAGAGAGAGAGAGAGAGAGAGAGAGAGAGAGAGAGAGAGAGCGATATTTTATTGGTTGCCATTCAGTTTTCCTGGGCAATGCCGTGTTGGTCAGCTTATATATATATATATATATAATATATATATATAATCATATATATATATATATATATAATATATATATAGATAAGCTGTAATGGGGGAGATTTCCCCCCATTATTCATTGTAATAATTCTCCTTGAATAATTATCTGTAATAATTATCAACTAATCTCCCATGAAATATCTCAAATCTCTCGTAAAACAAGTCTCCCCTAATGATAATTATACTTAAGCCACCCTCCCGTGACACATCTCAACGTATAATAATTATTAATAATAACAATAATAATAACTCTCTATAGCAATAATTCTCTTGCAAAGATCTCAAGTAAGGGTGTGAAATTCAAATAGCATACACAGTATTGCTGAATCCTATGACATACAATTTCTCCATCATGCAACACCATGACATAACACCATTGGCACACAACACAGATACAACACCAATCATCGGCATTTCAAAGTAATTTCTCCAACACAATAAAAAAAATAATCTGTGTCTCCCCCTTATATTTGTGTCTTTCAAGGCACAAAGAAACATATAACACATCCCGTGCATGTTAACTACTTTTCCCCTCATTCACGGAAAAGAAAAATCTCTTTTTATTTCCTTTTCTCTTCCTCCAAGAAAGAAAAAAAAAATCTCTTTCCTAAAAAAAAAAAAAAAAAAAGACTCTACGGGCGTTTCACTTCATCAACTAATCAATCAGCTGATATCTTAGCATCCATGGTCAAGGCCAAACCCATCCCCCAACACAAAGAAAAAAAAAGGAGTTCACCCCCAATGAGAAAAAAAAATGTTTCTCCCCCCCTGAGAACAACCCCTCAGTCAAGCGACAGAACAGCCCGAGGCATACACAGTAGTACCCCCATCTCCCCTTGAACAGTGTCTGAGGACCCCTTCCCAAGGTATACACTAGTACCCATCTCGCAATGCCCTCTTAGGGAGGCCAGTAGTACCCTCCATGCAACTATCCCCCCGAGGGATGCCAGTACCCTCGCAATGCAACGCGCCTCTCTGCAGAAATGTGCTGACCCATAATTGTGGTCGCTGTGTCTCTAAGCCAGATATGCTTATCTAAGCACAGTTCACATGCAAAAAACACATCTCTATACACTCTTATGTGTTTAAAACAAAGACGAATACGTCTATTATAAACACGTGCAAATAAAGAAAACACGTCACTATGGGGCAAAGACAAGAAAAATTGTTGACCTCTTGAACCAATCCCATAACCCTGAAATATTTAAACAAAAACCCTCTCGCTTCAAAACAATAGTTTTAACACTCACCACTTAACTAACTGGAAAAGAAAAAAAAAGAACTTGAAATTCTCGTAAAACACGTAAATCTTCGTCGGCATAATACAAAACGCGGAGAGCGGCGAGATGACACCTAGCAACTGTCACTTACAAACCAAACTGAGTTACTTGTCTCACGGCTCACGCCCTGAAAAATCTCGGTACGAGATATGCTTATCTAAGCACAGTAGTACCCTCCATGCAACTATCCCCCCGAGGGATGCCAGTACCCTCGCATTGCAACGCGCCTCTCTGCAGAAATGTGCTGAGCCCGTAAAATTGTGGTCGCTGTGTCTCTAAGCCAGATATGCTTATCTAAGCACAGTTCACATGCAAAAAACACATCTCTATACACTCTTATGTGTTTAAAACAAAGACGAATACGTCTATTATAAACACGTGCAAATAAAGAAAACACGTCACTATGGGGCAAAGACAAGAAAAATTGTTGACCTCTTGAACCAATCCCATAACCCTGAAATATTTAAACAAAAACCCTCTCGCTTCAAAACAATAGTTTTAACACTCACCACTCCATAACGGGAAAAAAAAGAACTTGAAATTCTCGTAAAACACGTAAATCTCGTCGGCATAATACAAACGCGATCGGCGAGATGACACCTAGCAACTGTCACTTACAAACCAAACTGAGTTACTTGTCTCATGGCTCACGCCCTGAAGAATCTCGGTACGAGCAAATTTGATGACCCTAATAGAAATTTCTTTCCTCATCCCCCATCCCACGGACGGATATTTTCTCTACCCCTTTTCACTTTGCAACTGAGATCTAACAATTTAACAATTTTCCACAATCCCTCAAAGGCTTTGTTGTTCGAAACTATCGCTAAGTCATAACCCCTAACTGGTCACCCATATCTCTACATTGGCGTTCCTAGGCATAGAAAAGAAAGAAAACTTTTATGCCCCCTCTTAACCGCTTGCCACCACTGTTAATGGGGGAATTCTTCCCCCATTATTCATAAGGTAAGCGTAAGACACGAGCGGAAGGCAGACCCACACACCGCATTACTCACAGCCTTTCTCTCTCTCTCTCTCTCTCGGCGCAATCCTCTCCTCTTCTTCTCCCTCTCTCTCTCTCTATCTCTCTCTCTCTCTCTCTCTCTCTCTCTCTCTCTCTCTCTCTCCAAGGAATCTCTCTCTCTCTCTAGGTCTTTCTCTCCATTCTAACAGGTAATGAAAATGAGGGAGTTGCATCATAACATTAATGTTTATTAACAACTAATAAATAAATCAGTCAATCAAGTAATCCAGTCTTACAGACTAACTCAAAAAACCCCGTAAAAATGTAAACATGTCTGGTCACCAAAAAAGTCTACACCCCTCTGGGAATTCTTTGTCCCCCGGCATTCCAGATCCGTCTGTTTCAAAGATACAGAACACATCCCGGTAAGTACACACACAAGATTGACAGACAGAGGTTTAAATATTGGATATCATCACAAAAATGTCAAACAGATACTCTTTGGCTAAAGCACTTCAACACTTACCCAAACAACCGGACACTAAACACTATGTCACAAAAAACTCCCCCGGCGAATGCCACGGCATCTTTGCCTGTGACTTGAAGCCCTCTCAAAATCCCCCCATAGTGAAGAGGCACACACGCACATACGAACACACAATTCGTTAGCGCCTCGCAACACTATTTGCATCCAGTTTCACAAAGGCACTTGAGAAGAGTTCATAAACTGTCGTGCATTTGACTTTTCGAACTAAGACCATTGTTTTTTTATCTCACGCCATCCCTAGAAACTCATTGATCAGCTACTCTCAGGTCGTTACCTCTACACTGTTCTCCACATTCCATAGGTCACTGAGAACACATGGACAATATATTATTAATCAAAAACCCTAGGCCTTACATATATATACATACATATATATATATATATATATATATATATATATATATATATATATATATATATATATATATATATATATATATATATATATATATATATATATATGTGTGTGTGTGTGTGTGTGTGTGTGTGTGTGTGTGTGTGTGTAACTGAATCACGAAAATTTGGAACGTGATGAATATATAAATAAGGGTAGAAACCATGAACGGAAAGTGAAACAATGCAGTGTGCTGCGAAGATCTTTTGACTCGAGGTCCTTAACTTAGTTTGTTTTGATATGCTTGTAATTTTTTATATTATTCTGCTTTTAAATAGAAGCATTTTTATCTCACGCCATCCCTAGAAACTCATTGCGAATCAGCTACTCTCAGGTCGTTACCCCTACACTGTTCTCCACATTCCATAGGTCACTGAGAACACATGGACAATATTATTATTAATCAAAAACCCTAGGCCGTACATATATACATATATATACTATAGATATATATATATATATATATATATATATATATATATATATATACAATATATATATATATATATATATATATATATATATATATATATATATATATATATATATATATATATATGTGTGTGTGTGTGTGTGTGTGTGTGTGTGTGTGTGTAACTGAATCACGAAAATTTGGAACGTGATGAATATATAAATAAGGGTAGAAACCATGAAGGAAAGTGAAACAATGCAGTGTGCTGCGAGATCTTTTGACTCGAGGTCCTTAACTTATTTTGTTTTATATGCTTGTAATTTTTTATATTATTCTGCTTTTAAATAGAAGCCTTAACAAAGTACGCGTCCTGTAAACAGCTTTGAAAGCTGTTATGGGAGAAGGTGAAAGACCTAAACACATCCAATAGAAAAATAGTAAGAGATGAAGATCTTCCTGATCGGACACTCCAACGGTCTCTAATGTGGCAGGAAGTGAAGCTCCCTGGTCATTCTTTTAAGCTCTCTCACAACAGTTTGCTTTCCAATGCTCTTTACGGCAGGATAAAGTCAACGCTCGCTTCTACAATCATGACCGAGTTACCTTGGCTGTAGTGGATTTTGGACGCTGTGTGACGCTGTCTTTCACCTTTCCCGAATTTTCATACTTTTATTTAATTTTAATGTACTTGCATAACATGTTCTTCAGCATATTTTATTGTTAAGAGAAGGCAAAATGAATATAACCGGATTCGCTAGGTTCTTGAATTTTATTTTAATACACATCGAACTTTATTAATGAATATAATATTAGTTAGATTTTTAATAGCTAAGAATCATGTTTTCAAGTGCATCAAGCCTTAGTCCGTAAGAACATACCTTATCTGGTTTCTTTATCACTCTACTGCAAAATGTTCATGTTACTGTGATTTATGTAACATTGCAAGTCATGTTTCAGTTATACATTTAGAAGGTTCATGAATATGTCAGCAATTAAATGAGGACAGCCCTTGCAGACAGAGGTATTACAGGACATTATTGATTGTCTTGAAAAAAGATGTACTTTCATTAAAAGATTACCTTTGTGGGAGTTTATGTTATTTGAAAATATAAGATCGTAAATTTCTTTTTCTTCCATTAGCTCTGAATATTTCATATCTACACCAATCCAAATTCCTTATCTTACTAAATAACCTCTGATATTCTGTTGGACATCTGTTACATCCTATATTTTCCTCAAATATTTGCTTCAGATAAAATATTATATGTAATGCAATGTTTACACAACATTCATTTATAAGCAGACGGTCACAAAAAAAAAAAAAAAAAAAAAAAACTACACTATTGCGTTCTTTCTTCATACCTACTCACTTCTGATTGCTTAGACTTTCGACACTCCTCTGATTTCTTCCACACTGGTGACTAAACAAACTATTTAATTCACTAATTTTTAGTTTTTTTGCTTACAAATGTGAAAAATATTTTAGCTATCTGAATAAAGAAATTCTCTATTGTTTTATCCTTTAGATGAAAATAATAAAGACTGACAGTAAATTATGTTATTTTCGCTATAGAGAATTGACTTTCATTTTGAGGCCTTATCAATAAAAACTCCTAAACTCAAATCCTCCAATATAAACTACAATTCTGCTTGTTTAAATCTTGAACATTACAAGTGTATTCACAAAATGCTCCACGATACGTCCTGTTAGCCAACGCTCAGTAGAAAGTAAATGCCATTTAAATACAATGCTTCCAAGTCATCTCTTATATTCACTCTGGTTTATTACATTCCTGCAGTCTGAATTTTGCATGGCGTTTGCTGACATTAATACAAGCAGCCAGAAAAAAATATCTGAACGTGAGCGTGGGGCTTTTTTATTTATTTATTTATTTTTTTTTTTTTGATGCGCAAAATGCTTTTCAGCCACCTTAAAAAAACATGAAATTGGCAAACCAACGTTACTAATGTGACTGGGTATGATATACTGCAAATGAAACATAACTTTCACGTTTTCTTACAAATTCATAGTTGGGACTTAATATTCATAAATAGATAAAGCATTAAATCCTGAAAATATAAAAGTAGTAAATATACTTGAAAAAGACAAGAAAAAAGGAGATTACTCAAGCAACAGTGGAGAGATTTGGATGAAAAGTATAATTATTCCTTACGAGGATATTCCACGCGAATATACTTTTCGTTTCCTTTTCATCCTCTGTCGCCCCTTGTTCATTTTGCGTTTATGTCCACAATTGAATTCCATTTGAACCATTTTAAATTTAGCGCTTTTTATATTTCTCTTGATCACTTAATTTTTAGTCCCTCCCTCTGATGTACTCCTTCAGCATCTGCTCTCCTGTGAGGCCTTGAACCTCCTAACAGGCTCCTTAAATTTCTCTATTTCCTGTCTCTATCCTGGCTCTTCCTGTACAGCACTCGTGGCTCAAGTAACATTCAGTCTTTTGCTGCCACCTCCTTTACCAGACTTTGCTCAGCACCCACTGTTCCCTAACTAATGACAGCACTTCTAAGTCGATGTCGTTTTTCTTCTGTTCAGTGCTCGGCCTTTCACCATCTTTCTCGCTTGGGAGTCTGCATTTTTTTCTGTATGAAAATACTGAGAGTCTGTAGTGTGAGCGCCTGGTTTATTTGAAAGTTACTTGAAAAATGGCAAGGGTATAGTTACGAAATGTCCTGAATGACAAACACACGAAGTTATGGCCTGCTGCAAAGTCGCTCTTCACTCACTTGGGATGTAACTATTAGTATTATTTCTTTGTTTTCTCTTTCCTATAGCACATCAAGCTAATGAATTAAATTTTAGTATGTCCTTTCACTCCAAGTGAAAAATGTTCTCTATTCATCTGGGTATTAATTTTCTAATTGAACTTGTCATCTGTTTCTGTTATATTTGGAAAGTTTTAACCAATATGAACACGTCCTGTTCAACTTAGTATGACTGCAATAACATTACCGTCTTTACATTTTATTTTGTTAGCCTTACACTTTGTCAACAGAGCATACTAAGAAATTCCTAGAACTTAGATTCAAATACCAACTTAAAGTGGGCAAGTTTAAAAGTTTGTTTTATCTGGCAGTTTAGCCATATTCATGATATCCTAGAAGACCACCAAATGTTTAAGTTAACGAACCGACTTTGTCGCAGGGATAGAATTAATCTAAAAAAAAAACTGAAACGTAAAAATTAGATGCAGTTTATGTAATGTCAGAAAATCTAAACATCATAGAGAGCTATGACAAGAATCTTTAAGCGTAAACATTCCAAGACAACTACTTCAGCATGTTGAATCTCAACGAGTTCTTCAGAGCCGAAAACATTACAAAGGTGTAATGGGAGTAATGAATAAAAGGCTTCATATGAGACTGGTTTTCCAATCAGGTCAGCGTAGTTTATAAATAACACTTGAAATACATTTCCTTGACCTAAAAGCTAGTACATTTTATCAAGCTACTTGGTAATAATGTTATTCATTATCATTAAAAGAGATTATTTCATACCTCATGGTTTCACTTTCCTTTTAGCCTATCATGAATATACTCTGTAGGCTACATGTATAAGGTAGTACAGTAATGCGATTTTTTTTTCTTTTCTGCATTATGAACCAAATATTAAAAGTAAAAAGAATGTGTTGAATTCGTTTTTTGTGCAATGGTAAAAATGAATTTTTTTTTTTTTTGCTTATAATGTGTTGAAAACCCCATTTCCAACACGTTACACCTTCTAAAGTTAGGTTACTTTTATACAGAAAAAAATATTCTTATATAATTGTTTAAGGCACTATTTCTGATACCAGAGATTTATTTAGTGAATATTTCAGTAGAGATGTCAGTATTAATTGTTCGTGGAATAAAAAAATTTATTTATGTTAATAAACCGGTTGCTTTATTTTATATTCTGTGTATTATTTAAATACAATAATACGCC